>NC_132892.1:878885-938885 GCF_030463535.1 Salminus brasiliensis | reverse complement strand
GTTACTCACCGTCGCCTTCTAAAGACGATACTGCACCTGTTAGTTACAGTAAACGTTACTCACCGTCGCCCTCTAAAGGCGATACTGCACCTGTTAGTTACAGTAAACGTTACTCACCGTCGCCCTCTAAAGACGTCACTGCACCTGTTAGTTACAGTAAACGTTACTCACCATCGCCCTCTAAAGACGATACTGCACCTGTTAGTTACAGTAAACGTTACTCACCGTCGCCCTCTAAAGACGTCACTGCACCTGTTAGTTACAGTAAACGTTACTCACCGTGGCCCTCTAAAGACGTCACTGCACCTGTTAGTTACAGTAAACGTTACTCACCGTCGCCCTCTAAAGACGATACTGCACCTGTTAGTTACAGTAAACGTTACTCACCGTCGCCCTCTAAAGACGATACTGCACCTGTTAGTTACAGTAAACGTTACTCACCGTCGCCCTCTAAAGACGTTTCTCTGCTTTTATTTGAAAAAGTAAAGCATGGTGAATTTCTGAGGTATGTACGGAGTTGAGGTTGTTGGCACACAGCAACATTTACACACTTTCATTTAGAAGACCATGGAAACACCACACACACACACTAACACACACTCCTTTTTATCAGCTTCATTTCTTGATCAAACATGGCTCAGAATCAGAAGCATTGAGATTAGCGAGTGTGGACACCTGCGAGGCTTTTCTGTCGGCACCCCACCTGAGCTAAATGAGGTTCTATGAGCAGCGTGGTTCCTCGCTAACTTGACAGCTGAGTAACTCTCTGTTTTTTTTCCCCTCCCTAAATTACCCTGCAGAGCCGTTTAAAAGAGATATTACACAAATTGCCTGGATCCCACTGAACCATATTTGTGTTTCATTACAACTTTGCTGTGGCGTCGCCCAGTTTTACAACACCATTAGCAGAATAATGAAGACATCCTGACGCTCGCCCTCGATTAGCGCATAGCAGCTAGTCAGATTAACTCTGTGCTGTGCTGTACGTGTTCACCCGTAGCCCAGACCTGATCGGTATAGCGCTGGTTGCTGTTGTTGCAATGTTGATCTCCTCCAGAGAAGGCTGGATTATGCAAATAACATTAGGGAGTGATTTTACAGGTGCAGTATCGTCTTTAGAGGGCGACGGTGAGTAACGTTTACTGTAACTAACAGGTGCAGTATCGTCTTTAGAGGGCGACGGTGAGTAACGTTTACTGTAACTAACAGGTGCTGTATCGTCTTTAGAGGGCGACGGTGAGTAACGTTTACTGTAACTAACAGGTGCAGTATCGTCTTTAGAGGGCGACGGTGAGTAACGTTTACTGTAACAGGTGCAGTATCGTCTTTAGAGGGCGACGGTGAGTAACGTTTACTGTAACCAACAGGTGCAGTATCGTCTTTAGAGGGCGACGGTGAGTAACGTTTACTGTAACTAACAGGTGCAGTGACGCCTTTAGAGGGCGACGGTGAGTAACGTTTACTGTAACTAACAGGTGCAGTGACGTCTTTAGAGGGCGACGGTAAGTAACGTTCACTGTAACTAACAGGTGCAGTGACGTCTTTAGAGGGCGACGGTGAGTAACGTTTACTGTAACTAACAGATGCAGTATAGTCTTTAGAGGGCGACGGTGAGTAACGTTTACTGTAACTAACAGGTGCAGTATCGTCTTTAGAGGGCGACGGTGAGTAACGTTTACTGTAACTAACAGGTGCAGTATCGTCTTTAGAGGGCGACGGTGAGTAACGTTTACTGTAACAGGTGCAGTATCGTCTTTAGAGGGCGACGGTGAGTAACGTTTACTGTAACCAACAGGTGCAGTATCGTCTTTAGAGGGCGACGGTGAGTAACGTTTACTGTAACTAACAGGTGCAGTGACGCCTTTAGAGGGCGACGGTGAGTAACGTTTACTGTAACTAACAGGTGCAGTGACGCCTTTAGAGGGCGACGGTGAGTAACGTTTACTGTAACTAACAGGTGCAGTGACGTCTTTAGAGGGCGACGGTAAGTAACGTTCACTGTAACTAACAGGTGCAGTGACGTCTTTAGAGGGCGACGGTGAGTAACATTTACTGTAACTAACAGGTGCAGTATCGTCTTTAGAGGGCGACGGTGAGTAACGTTTACTGTAACTAACAGGTGCAGTATCGTCTTTAGAGGGCGACGGTGAGTAACGTTTAATGTAACTAACAGGTGCAGTATCGTCTTTAGAGGGCGACGGTGAGTAACGTTTAATGTAACTAACAGGTGCAGTATCGTCTTTAGAGGGCAGCGGTGAGTAATGTTTACTGTAACTAACAGGTGCAGTATCGTCTTTAGAGGGCGACGGTGAGTAACGTTCACTGTAACTAACAGGTGCAGTACCGTCTTTAGAGGGCGACGGTGAGTAACGTTCACTGTAACCAACAGGTGCGGTATAGGTTCGCTTTTTGACAAAGGTTTTGGCACCCCACATTTTGGCCAAAAGTTTGTGGTCACAGCTTTAACAGACAAACACACTGGATGAGCCATATTGATTGGACCAACCATCTTTTGGGCAAATGTTTTGGCGCCTCACGTTTTACCAAACACCTATAGCATAGCAACTCCTTAGCAACCACCTAGCAACTGCTTAGCAACGAGCCACTGTACCATAGCAACCACCTGGGACACCGTAATAGTCTGTGAGAACACCTTAAATGCACTCTCCCACTTATTGCGTACTGGTTAACGGTTATTGGTTATTGTCGTAACGTTGGAGCGACACTAAGGAGGCAAAGCTAGGAGTGAAATACTGCTGCCGTGCCGCTAAAGAAAAGAAAGCTCACAGGTGTAATTTTGTCTCTCGCTCGGCTTCATCTTTGCTACAAATCAGAAAGCAGCTTTATCTTCTTAGGCAATATCCCTTCGCCTCAAAAACAACACAACCCACCCCCTCCCCCAATAAATAAATAAATAAATAAATAAATAACTCCAGTCCTTTAAGTGGCTGGAGCTGCACGGCTTCTTCAGGTCTAAATAACAGCGAATAACAGATGACTCCCGCTCCGCCACATTCGGAGCTTTGTTACCGCGGCAGCGGGCCTGCATTTTTAATGCCCCCGCAGCCGCTAGCAGCGTGGAAACGCTGCTACATGCATATTTCACAGGACTAGCCGGCGAACTCGCTCTGTACTGGGGATAAAAAGGGCGGACGGAGACGATGCCACTTGGAAGGGCGAGTGTGGGGCCGCTGAAGTGTGCAGGCTACACGGAGCCAACAGCGATGAATGCTTAATTAGAGCAATTCCAAAGTGAGCTTCGTGCGCTTAGGACGTGTGCCAAGCTATTTCCTGTCTCGGCAGCTAGCGTGCACACACTCACACACTGCGCTCAATACGGAAAGCCGGCGCCTTCGTTTGTAATTACTTACTTTCCGAGATGCCGCGCCACATGCGAGGGGAGCGCTCGTCGCGTCCCGTCGCGCGGCTGTAATTGTCTTCTCACCTTTTCCCGAATCCTGGAATAACCTGACGTGCCGCTTTAGCGTGGCTAATTAGCCTCTCGCGCTGCAGGGCGAGTGCAGGCTCCTGCGGTAGAAGAAGGCCCCAACCGTGTCAGAGATGTTCCAGCATTGGAGCGCCTCCATAAACGTGTTTACCTTTTAGGGGGAATTAGTCAGTGGTTCCTAATAGAAGTGACCGAAGATTGACAGAAGTATTTGGACACACCTCTTAATCACTGAATTCAGGTGTATCTCCTGAGCTCCAGCGTGGTTCTGTATGTAATAGGAGACACCGCTGCACCAACAACTACAGCTACAAGAAAGTCAGCTGGAGAAATTTAGACCTTCCCTCCTAGATCTTCCTCCATCAGCTGTGAGTGTGTGTTATTATTGAACAGTGGAAGAGTTCAGGAGGAACAGCTCACAGAGAGCAGCTCAGTGTCCACCGAGTGCTGAGCTCCTCAGTCTCCAACTGACTCAGTAACTGCAGATGGGTTTAAAACGGGACAGGTGGAGGTGTCCCAATACTTTTGTCCATACTTTTTTGTTTCAACTCAAAGACAGCAGAGGGCTAGAGGGGTATAAAGCCCCCTAGCATTGAGGAGCTGTGGAGCAGTGGAAGAACTGTGTTCTCTGGAATGATGGATGGTGGTGGTGCTCCATTCAGTACTTTTGAATAGGATGAGTTGGGGGGAGTTGAGGATAATGAGGTGGGGTGGTGATCATCATTCACCATCCTGACCTCACTAGCGCTGCTCTTATCGCTGAATGCAATCAAATCCTCACAGCAGTTCTCCTGCTCCTGCTTACAATAGAGACAAGTACTCTAACTCTTCGAATTCCATTGCTTTCGGAAGAAAAAGTGAAAGTGAGCTTGGTGTCCCAATACTTGTGTCCATATGGCCCATACTGTTCCCAGGCTCCCAGGCAGGAAGCAGGAGATGGGGAAGGCGCAGCCGCGTGGGCGGATTATATAACGGCGGAGTCCTTCTTTTCCTTTTTTCCCCTTCTTCTCCGTGACCACGTCGTAATGAAAAATGATTAATCAGTGTGCGGAGTGTTATCGCAGCGGCCCTTAGTGCCAATTAGCGCCTTCCCGAGGAGATCGCATTGGCTTCGATTGTTCAGAGCACCAGCAAGGTCAAGCGTTAGCCCGAGGCTAGAAACCGGAGCGCGTTCTGGCGCTCCGCCCCTCCTGTACTCCAGCTTTCGTCCCTTTGTCTGGAGATAAAAGGAGCTAAAGTCGATACCGCGGCCATCGCTTCTTCATTTATCAACCGCACGCCCGGTGCCAGCTTCTATCGCTGAGGGCGTAGCTCTTTGTTTGCCTTCCGTCAGGAGCCGGCCCCTTTGAGCTCGTCTGGATGGGCTAATAAGGGGTTAGCTTTCACGTCTTTTGTGCGGCAGGTTCCTACGGCGCCGATCGATCCTCGCCTGGAGAGCCATCCACACCTCCGCCATTCTCTCTCTCGGAGCCGAGAGCCGCGCCGTCAATTGGGGCCTCGCTTCATTCAGCGCTCTGCTGAAGCGGCAGTCCTGCATGTAATTGCACTCGCGAAGACCTGAGGAGCCCAGGTGTAGTCAGGAGGAGGACGACCGGTCAGCAGCCTAACAAGAGCTGGACATGTTTACACACCTGTCTGCAGCTGCAGGGGTTTCCAATAAAGTGGCCAGTGAACAAGGTAGAACAAGGTAGGTGTTTCTAATAAAGTGGCCAGGGAGTGGAAGCACAAGGTAGGGGTTTCCAATAAAGTGGCCCGTCAGTCATAGCTCACAGTAGGTGTTTCTAATAAAGTGGCCAGGGAGTGGAAGCACAAGGTAGGTGTTTCCAATAAAGTGGCCAGGGAGTGGAAGCACAAGGTAGGTGTTTCTAATAAAGTGGCCAGGGAGTGGAAGCACAAGGTAGGTGTTTCTAATAAAGTGGCCAGGGAGTGGAATGACCAGGTAGGTGTTTCTAATAAAGTGGCCAGGGAGTGGAAGCACAACGTAGGGGTTTCTAATAAAGTGGCCAGCGAGTGGAAGCACAAGGTAGGGGTTTCTAATAAAGTGGCCAGGGAGCGGAAGCACAAGGTAGGTGTTTCTAATAAAGTGGCCAGAGAGCGGAAGCACAGGGTAGGGGTTTCTAATAAAGTGGCCAGGGAGCGGAAGCACAAGGTAGGTGTTTCTAATAAAGTGGCCAGGGAGCGGAAGCACAGGGTAGGGGTTTCTAATAAAGTGGCCAGGGAGCGGAAGCACAAGGTAGGTGTTTCTAATAAAGTGGCCAGGGAGTGGAAGCACAAGGTAGGGGTTTCCAATAAAGTGGCCAGTGAGTGATTTAAAGACAAGGTAAAGGTTTCCAATAAAGTGGCCAGTGAGTGGAATGACCAGGTAGGGGTTTCTAATAAAGTGGCCAGGAGTCATCCTGCATGTGTCTTGGCTGTAGTTAGCAGCTGCAGGTTCATGCTAACAGCCCACGCTCTCCTCTCAGGGGGCTCTTCTTTAAGTGCGGCCTTTAATCCGAGAGCGGCGGCGTCCGTCCTGGGAGACGGGTGTTAAATGAAGCTGCAGTAAGTCCTTTTGCATCCTGCGTTATTGCGGGACGACGCTAACCCCCGCGCGGGTGGTCTGGGACTAGCGAAATCCCCTCAGCACTCGCAATTAGCTTTCTCCTGCTGCACTTCTTCCTCTGGTTAGCGGGGGCTAATGCATTTAGCGCTGGCTTGTGTGCTTCACAGCCCCAATAACAAGCCCCGAAACTGAAGTACTGCCTGAGGATCCCCCATATAACCTAAATGCAGTTAGCCAAGACGTGTTAGCACCAGAGCTGTGAGGCTAATGTAGCTAACAGACGATGGAAGCACTGCCTGAGTCTGACAGAAGCAGTAGATTTGCTTCTGTAGCTAAGCCATGGCAGCTTACCTGACCAGTTAGCATTGCGCTAATGGCTAAATCGTCACACATTTGCCTTAAACTTAAACGTAGGTGGTTTCTGACGCGTTAGGACTCACTGCACTGGTATCTATAAACATGGAGTGAATGCTAATGTCAGGCTAATGTTTATAGCTATGCTAACGCACTTCAGTCCGTGTTAATAGCTAACGAAGCGTCATACAGTGTTCGAAACCACACAGGCAGGCCTATTAGAGGTTAATGAACATCTCCACGAGGTTTAAGGCAAATATGTGACGATTTAGCCGTTAGCACATTGCTAAGCTGCCATTACTTCGCTACATTATCTTCGTAGCTCTGGTGTACAAGGACTGAAGGACATCTGAGGCACCTTACATGACTTGTTTGAGGGACTGTATTTATGATAAGAGAGAAAACTGTGTTTATTTGACCTCAAGGCCAAACTTTCGCTTTAAAACATGGCTTTAGTGCCAGTTTTTTGATGTTTAAAGACCTTTTTAATCACCTTTATTGTTCTTTTAAGCCAGTGAGGCTTTGAATGAGACACACAGATAATTAGTCCTTTACATTAAAGCAGTATTTCTTCTTTTTGATCTTTGAGCTTTTTCACCTTTCATGCTTCACAGTGATTAAAGTAACTCGAAATGACCTTGTTTTGTTTGAAAATTGGGGCGTATTTTTTAAAGTACAGCTTGTGTATGCATGGGCCTACATATATATATATATATATATATATATATATATATATATATATATATATATATATATATATATATATATATATATATCTTTCTATATCTTCAGCTCTGTCCGGGGGTTAGATGTGTGTGACATAACACACCGCTCGCTCTTACATAAAGCGAGCCTTGATTAAAGCCCTGTGTTATTAAGAATGGTGGAATTGCCGACTGTACAGAGCTGGAGAATAATGAGAAGCTTAAGCAGGCTGATTGCATTGCTGTGGATGAACGCAGTCTGCAGTTTCATCATTGCTGTATATATTTATAAATAATGCAAATGTATTGAACACGTTATTACTCCCGCTAATGCTGTTTTCTGTGCTATAGGACAGGCTAGCGAATGTGCCTGCAAGGAAATGCAGCATTAGGCCGGGTCTGGGATACTGCAGCCACATCAAAACAGCCACCGCATACCGTTTCTTTATGAGTGGCGGTCACAGTGGAACGACAGCAATGTCCCAATGCATCGCTTCTGGTTGTTTGCCTTTACAGTCTATGCAATGCACTGCCAAGGCCTTTAAAATGCCATATGTTTCAAGAACCCTTCAAAACATGCTAAAGCTCCATCATTAGCATGTCAATAACTCAGACTTAGTGTTATTACATTTATTCCACACTAATTCTCAGTAAAAAAAAAAATACACCAGAAACTGTGTCAATAGGAACTGTGGAAAGTGCAGATTCCAAACTAAAATTGTTTTAAAGTTATTTGATGAAAAGCTATTATTTTTGCAAAACAAAATGTTTTTGAATTTTTCAAAAGTGCAAACTTAAAACTTTATGAAGAAGAATGTACACTACTCTTTAAAAGTGTGAAGAAATGACGTATAGAACGACTGAAAAAACATGGAACAAGAATAAATTACATTTAAATAAAATAACTTAAATTTAAATTAAATAAAATAGAAAAAGAAAAAGATTTCATAAAATTTCATAACAATAACTTGACAGAAGTTCAACAAGCTTAAAATACTTGTAGTACAATTCTTATATAATACAAATATTGTAATGTT
The DNA here is from genome assembly GCF_030463535.1 of Salminus brasiliensis. Lineage (NCBI taxonomy): Eukaryota > Metazoa > Chordata > Actinopteri > Characiformes > Bryconidae > Salminus > Salminus brasiliensis. The sequence goes on along the minus strand of NC_132892.1, from coordinate 930,800 downwards.
TAAATAATAAAGATTATGATTACAATTACAAAATGTTGTAATAACATTAAGAAATCTATGATTTACAAACATTAAGAAAAGATACAAAATTAAATTAATAAATGAGTTCATAAAATATTTAGAAGTCGTAAAAGGAAGTTTAAAAAAATAAAGTTAAAACAAAAAATATTACAATAAGATGATTTATAGTTTTTCTAAAATAAAGTTATATAAGTACAGAAAACTAGTTTCTAATAACATAGAGGTAAATTTAGAGTAATATAATGAAATTGAGAGAAATAGTTATCAAATACAATATTTCTGAAAAGTGAATGAAAGAATACAAAGACTTATAATAAAATGAAGAAAATGGATGTAAGATATGAAAAGAACTGTAATAAAATCACAAAAAAAAGTTATGATACACAGAAAGCAGAAAGTCGTAATCAAATTCTTTCAAATAAATAATGAAAATAATAATAGTGTGAGATAGGTGGTGTTAGTGAAACACTGTGTGGTCAGAAAAGCTGTGCTGGGTGTGGACGTCTGTGATTCTGACCAGGTGGTGTGAGATGCTGATCAAGTCTACAGGAGATTTTACTTGAGTTTTTTTTGAGACTCTCAGACTTTCTTTCATTCAGAGTGTATCAGAGTGTGTTACGCCATCGTGGTGAGTCCCGCAGGACTGGAAGAGACACTGCTTCCATCTCTGCTGTTGAGAATCGTTTGATCTTCTCTCGGCCTAACTTAATTATCTCCTAATCACCCTGAAACTTAGCCCTGCAGATAAATGTCAGACGCCACCGCCTGCTAATGTTACCATATTGGAGCCATTACTGAGAGTCCCGTACGGAGGAGAGGGAGCCAATGAGATTATTTGGGGAAATGTTTGCTTGGAATGCGGCACCCAGCTGGTACCGAGTAACCGGGTTTGGGATTCGGAGAGTCGACAGATGTCACACTCCAGAGGGCTGGAGAACACACTGGCACGTTGGCAGCCAAATCCATTCAAGACACACACACACACACACACACACACACAACAAAGCGCTTCCTTGAGCTGATCTGATAGTTACAGTTTAATTAACCGCAGCATAATTAATTCTGTACTTTTAAAGTAATTACCTAATCAGCCAATCACAGTGTTACATAATGAATTTGCATTGACATTCAGTTTACATGCCGTACGGACGTGCTCAGTCTGCATGTCTGAGCTGATCCTGTTTGTAAAGGATAGCTTTTTTTCTTTTCACAAAACTACGAGAATATACAGCAGCAATTACAAGGGGACCAAGCACTATTTGGCAACTGGGACCCAGTCTGCATCTAAAGTTCTGGGGTTTTTTGTTACATAAAATCAGAAGACAAATACTAATAATTGTCAAAAATAATCTCTAATTAATTTGGATTTAAAAATATCTTCTATATACAAACACAAATGAAGTATGAATGGACGTGGCAGACATACACCGGCACCATACCTAGTTGTCTAGCTAAAAAATACTAGCCTTGATCTTGAGGTGATTTTTTAAAATACAATATTATATTGCCTCTTAATGTGTGTTAATGGCAAAGAAAATAAAATGTTTTTTTTTTTACTTTTTTAAGTACTTTATTACTAAAGCAAAACTATAAAAGTACACACACTTAAATACACTTAAGTGTAGAGAGTGAAATTATTTCTTTTTAATAAAATATTTTGAATTTAACTTTTTTGTTCATTTATTTAGTTGTGTTACTTTATAGCATAAATGATTAATATATTAGCATTCATTACTAGTTTTAGCATGAACTAATGACTTTTATGCTAGAACTCATCAAACAAAATGCTAAATTATACAAATGACTTTTTAATATCAAATTGTTTTTCAGAAATCAGAAGTAAAACTGAAAGTATAAAATAAGATTGCATATATGTGTGCATATATATATATATATATATATATATATATATATATATATATATATATATACATATGTATTTTTTAATGCTGCAAATCAGCTCATAATGTGGACTCAATTTTGCTTAATGTGGTAAATGTGGCAATGTGTGACATATGCTCAGCTTTTTTGCCAATGTATTTATGTTTTATTAACATACTGAATAATTATAAAACAAACTTTACATTTTAAAGAAGCAAACCTGTTTTGAAATGTAGTGACTTGTACTTAATAGGTACTTACTTTACTTTTGGGTAAAGTGAGTAAAGAGTAAAAGTAGCAAGAATTAATTGACAGACGGACTTAAGTAAAGTACAGATATGTTATAAAGTACTTAAGTACAGTAACAAAGTACTTATACTGGTTAGTTCCCCCATCTGGGAATGGGTTCCAGTTTCCATACAGTTTCTCTGCTTGACTTTAGTTCAGGTTCGAGCCAGAGATGATTCATATCCCATTACAGCATGACGTTTATCACCAGGGATGATGACTGCAGTATGATGCGTAAGGGTTAACGTAAGGGTAATAAGCACTTACTTGAGTTCAAGCACCGGTGTGTTCAGCTAATTAAAACCGGGAGAAACTGGGCCAGAACACACTGGAGCAGAGCCCCAGAACTCTTTGTATATGCAAATGGTCGAATGACACTTTAATCTGAAAGTGATTAAAGTAAAATGTTCATTTCATCTTCCGTCCGAAAGGCCTGCATTTTTAGTCGTAATTCAATTTTACGTGGCTACTTAGCAGCTGATCTTTCCTAATATTACTAATATGCAAATGTGCTTGTGTTTGATTGGCTGGACTGAAACACCCCTTCTAACTTCAGTGCGAATGGGCGGGGCTAAACTGCTGTAGCTGCTTCAGCGCTAATTAGCGCCAACTCATTAAGACACCGAACCTTCTTTGACTGACCGACTACACCTGGGGTCAGGTTGGACCTGGTGGGTTTTGGGTGGTAGGAGGGCTGGGGGTTGCAGTAGCTGAAGGTCGCCATGTCCGATTATCGGTCGCTGCTGGTCTGATGTACTGACGGTCATCCAACGAGGACCAACTCCAAAGCAGTCATGATCTAATCCCAATAACTTGAGGATCCTTCCTTAATTTTAAAGACGACTGCTGGTTCTGAGAGCTCATCATCAAGCCGCCCGTATAAACAGGAGATACGCGCTGCGCTCTCGGCCCGGAGAGAAAGGCTTTGAACACCAGCCTTTAGAATATCAGGATTTAATTGATTCGTTTGACGCCGGCACAGAAGTGACAAAAAAAAAAAAGAAAAGAAAACCCGGGGAACTTCAGAAGGGCGGGAGCTGACAGAATGAGGGTGGTTTTATTAGTGGAGAGAGAAAGACAAAGTGCGTCTCCGAGAAACCTCCCAGCAGATGGAAGAGTGGCGGGGAGGCTGGAGTCTGCATTTATCTGAGGAATGATGAAGCAGCTCCCGAATTAGGGGGAAATGAATGCGCTTGACACTGAAAACTTAACCCTTTTAGCTACACATTGCTGTATATTCATCTATCTACTCTATCTACACCATTTGGACAAAAGTATTGGGACACCTCCACCCTATTCCACCTACAGAGGCTTTTATGACACCCCGTTCTAAACCCATAGGCATTATTAATATGGAGCTGGTCCCCCTTTGCTCCTCTAAGCTCTACCAGCAGCAGCAGGTCTGGAGCTCTGCTGCAGTTATTGAGTCAATTGGCCCTGACCCCGCTCTGTAGCTTTACGTTGTCTGACAGACACTCGGTGGCTGAGCTGCTCTCTGTGAGCTGTTCCTCCTAAACTCTTCCACTGTTCAATAATAATAACACCACTCATAGCTGATGGAGGAAGATCTAGGAGGGAGGAAACTCCACCAGCTGACTTGTTGTTGTTGGTGCAGCGGTGTCTCCTATTACATACAGAACCACGCTGGAGTTCAGTGAGCTCTTCAGAACCTCCCGTTCTTTCACTGATGTGTGGAGGAAAGGCAGACTGCAGGACTAGAGGCTTGATTTTATACACCTGTGGCAGAATTTAATGATTTAGAGGTGCGTCCAAATACTTTTGTCCTTGTACTATATCTATCTATCTATCTGTCTGTAGAGAAGACTGTATAACTGAATGTAACACTACAGCTAGGAGAGGTCTCTGGGGAGATGTGTTGGACAAACAGTATGTTTGGTCATATGCAGGAATAGCCACATTAGTCTATGAACCGCTGACCGAAAGCATTTCACAAAACAACAGATTGGGCCATTGATCTTTAGCTTATGTATATCTGGAAGGCACAACAATGCAGCTTTGTTGCTTTTGGCTGAGAAAGATCATTAGTACGAAGATAAAAAGCCGCAACTCACACGGGAAAAATAAACAAACACAAAATTAAGAAGTAAAAAACAAATATAGATAAAATAAGAGATATTAATCTGAACTCAATAAACACTCCTATACACTAGAATAGAAGATATTAGTCCATAAACACCTCAATAAACACTCCTATACACTAGAATAGGAGATATTAATCCATAAACACCTCAATAAACACTCCTATACACTAGAATAGGAGATATTAGTCAACAAACACCCTCAATAAACACTCCTATACACTAGAATAGGAGATATTAGTCCATAAACACCCTCAATAAACACTCCTATACACTAGAATAGGAGATATTAGTCCATAAACACCTCAATAAACACTCCTATACACTAGAATAGGAGATATTAGTCCACAAACACCCTCAATAAACACTCCTATACACTAGAATAGGAGATATTAGTCCATAAACACCTCAATAAACACTCCTATACACTAGAATAGGAGATATTAGTCCACAAACACCCTCAATAAACACTCCTATACACTAGAATAGGAGATATTAGTCCATACACACCTCAATAAACACTCCTATACACTAGAATAGAAGATATTAGTCCATAAACACCTCAATAAACACTCCTATACACTAGAATAGGAGATATTAGCCCATAAACTGTGAGCAGGCAGCATGTACCGTCAGCCACCAGCAGGGGGCCTGGCCCTCAAAGTATGAAAGCTGGTGGGGTTGGAGCAAAGAACTCCAAGCCCCAGAATCCCCAGCTGTAATTAACGCTGACCAGACCCACCTGTGTGGCAGGTTATAAAAACACCCAGCCAAACACACTTCCCCGTCGCACCTTTGTAGAGGGGCGAACGGTAACAGTGGGTTTAAGTCGTGAACAGTGAAGAAAAGCTGAAGTTAAAAGAGAAGAGTTTGAGTGGTGAACAGTGAAGAAAAGCTGAAGTTAAAAGAGAAGAGTTTGAGTGGTGAACAGTGAAGAAAAGCTGAAGTTAAAAGAGAAGAGTTTGAGTCGTGAACGGTGAAGAAAAGCTGAAGTTAAAAGAGAAGAGTTTGAGTCGTGAACGGTGAAGAAAAGCTGAAGTTAAAAGGGAAGAGTTTGAGTGGTGAACAGTGAAGAAAAGCTGAAGTTAAAAGAGAAGAGTTTGAGTGGTGAACAGTGAAGAAAAGCTGAAGTTAAAAGAGAAGAGTTTGAGTGGTGAACAGTGAAGAAAAGCTGAAGTTAAAAGAGAAGAGTTTGAGTGGTGAACGGTGAAGAAAAGCTGAAGTTAAAAGGGAAGAGTTTAGTCGTGAACGGTGAAGAAAAGCTGAAGTTAAAAGGGAAGAGTTTGAGTCGTGAACGGTGAAGAAAAGCTGAAGTTAAAAGGGAAGAGTTTGAGTCGTGAACAGTGAAGAAAAGCTGAAGTTAAAAGAGAAGAGTTTGAGTGGTGAACAGTGAGGAAAAGCTGAAGTTAAAAGAGAAGAGTTTGAGTCGTGAACAGTGAGGAAAAGCTGAAGTTAAAAGAGAAGAGTTTGAGTCGTGAACAGTGAAGAAAAGCTGAAGTTAAAAGAGAAGAGTTTGAGTCGTGAACAGTGAAGAAAAGCTGAAGTTAAGAGGAAAGTGTTTGATGTAAGCAGTGTCTGGATAAATTGAGTTGTTGTCTTTTGTTTAGTAAACATCACTTCCTTTGTTTGTTTTCCCGCCCTTTTTCTATATTGCTTATAAACGGTGTTTATACTGCCCCCTCTCACAGCTGTGGTGGTGCAGTGGAAGTGCACTGGGCTCCCATTACCAGGGTTGGGAGTTCAAGCCCAACAGTCACAATCTCACCAAGCACCACCATAAAATAATACCCCCCAAAAAGGGGAAGTTTCATTTAACTGCACTTGAGTCCAAACACCAAACCATACCGTAACATAAACACCTCAATAAACACTCCTATACCCTAGAATAGGAGATATTAGTCCACAAATGCCTCAATCAGGAGATATTAGTGCAATATGTTGCTCAATTATTATTATTATTTTTAACTTTGGACAGATTGATGCTATGATTTCAGGACATTTAATGTTTTTAATAATATTAATAGTCACAATATCGTTCATACCAATAAAATCACATCTCTATCCATGTGTTTTCTCCTCATCTGTTCCTGGATGAGAGCTCCCACAATCAGCTGTCTTTGCTATCTTGCCCATACTGCAGCTAGTGAAGCTCAAAGACCCCGAGGCTGTGTGCACACCCGGAATAAACACTCTCCACACATGACCAGGATTGTGGCCGACCCAGGGGAACTTGGGAAGTGCTGTGCTCGTGAAACATGAGCCGTTAACTGTTCTCTCCCACTACAGTCGTTATTAGTAGTGTTTTGTATCCAGTGGAGTTGTTATATAATTATATTAATATCATTGTTATCCTGAGTAAATCTACTGATGGTGACAGTGCTGAAAGTTTGTGTCCGGCTCTGCCCCCATCCTGCCCCCCCCTCCACCACAGTCCCTCCTCTTCTTTCAACGGGTTCTGATTAAAAGGTAATTAATTAACCCAACGCCGTAGTGTTGCGCTGAGTCTGCACGCATGGACGGAGGCTTCCAGAGAAACCTATTAGCATGCTCTGAGCAGGCTTGATTTTCATTTTGATTTAGCTCATTAATTCTGCTGCAATTGCTCAAACGAACAGGTTAAAATGAAATTATGACCTTCAGCCTTCAGTGAAACTCTTCTCGCTAAAGATATTAATTTCGCAAGGTTTTTTTTTTTTTTTTGTACCCATGGGGTGCTCCTGCAGTCGGCGGTGAAGCCTGAACCCGTTCAGGCTAAAACAGAAACAGTCAATTCATTTTCATTCATACAGCTCTCTCACGGTGGCAGCTTTCCAGGCCCAGTCCACAAATGAACCCACAACAACACGTTTCCATACAAATGTCCTCAGAGCAACCACTGGCAGGAGGCGAAACTCAAAAAGGAGGACTCTGCCTAAGGGTCTACCTCACGCTAGGCCCAGTTGCCTTTTACCACTTGACTGTCCCCCTCCACACTTCCCCCGCTGGCCTGCTGTGCAGAACTGCGTAGAACTTTACGAGGAATGCTACCGGACAACCCGAAGAAATGAAACTGTAAGGGACCCTGACGCCACTGCTAAGAGGAACCAAGACTCAAAAGGAGAACCTAGCTGGTTAGCACTGGCAGTGTTCCGGAGGGCAAGGACTTAATATGGGACTTCCTAAATCACTAGGCAGCCACCTCGCTCTGAGGAAAGCACCGCTGCACCATCTAACAGATGCCTGCTAACATTCTCACGGCAGCTGACATGCTCAGGTCCCCAGCTCCACCACAACAGCTAACAGACGGCAGTGCTGGCCAACATCGCTTAAGAGTGATAGGGGGGAGAGAGAGCGCCATCTACCCATCTGCTGATGGCTGCTGATGGCAAATTTCAGAATTGAGTGAGTTTGGGATTCGAACTCATGACCTGCCGGCCATAGTGCTGCTGAGCCACTGCTAATTGTGCTAACCAGTGGGTTCTAACCTTCTATGCCTTCCAGCCTCATAGCTCAAACGCAGCCATTCAGATAACCACAGGCAGGGCAGCGAGGGAACATAGGCGTGGGCCCCGGCCCAATTCTGATCAGCCTTTCCCACAGAGGCATCTTCAAAAAGAGAAGCTCTCTCTGCAAATGGGATTGAGTGAAGCCGAGACGTCTCAGTGGCTTTGATGGGGATTTCTTTCCCACATGCTAATGTTTGACCATTCTGTCCAGATGTTCTCTTTTATTGGAAAGTCCCTTAGATCCTTCTGGATCCCATGGAACCATTTCGTTAACCGTTCCTTCCTTATCTCTTCAGAAGCTCCTTTAGGAGTTAGCTCTTCTGAGCCGGACGTCACATACCGTAATGCGATTTTCAGCCACATGAAGAGCTTAATGCACTTGCGGGGCTATTTCCCATCATTCCTGCTGTTCGCTGACGTTCAGATTGAAGCTGACAGCTCAATCACATCACAGTCGCAGCGTTTAGGAACTACTACAGTTATCTGAGTTGAGAAAATCACAAAACGGGGCAATTGCAGGGCCGTGCTGTCAAACACAATCAGGCTGTGATGGACTTGGTTTTACCCTGGAAGCTGATCCCCGGCCGTGCCAGACACCGCCGGCTAGACGTTTGGAGCCATCGTTCCGACCATTAGCTTCAGTGTTTCTGATAATAAACTCACTTGGTTGCAGGTCAGTGTTTAAAAGGAGATTTGCTGCCAAATTAGTTCATATTAGTAGACATTATTGCTCCTAATGAGGTTCTCCTACTGATTTGTGGTTCCTCTCCGTGGTTCTTGCACTTAGAGAGTTCTTCCTTTCGCGTCTTGGCTCCACTTAGTAGTTCCTCCTCATGCTCCTCTGGAGCTTTTCCTGTTCCCCCTTGTTTCCTCTCAGTGGTTCTTTTGATCTGTTGAGTCTTGGTTCTTCTTGGTGGTTCTTGCTTTTAGAAAGTTTCTCCTTTGGGAGTCTTTGGTTCCCCTCAGTGGTTCTTCTTTGTGTTTCTCCTCCTGAGCATTGATTCCTCTGAGTAGCTCTTGCTTTTAGAGAGGTTCTCCTTCTGACTCTTGGTTCTGCTTAGTGGTTCTTGCTTTTAGAGGTTCTTAGAGACCTGCTTTAAGGTCTTGGTTCTTCTTAGTGGTTCCTTCTCATGGCTCTAAGGAGCTTTTCTTTTTGAGTCTTGGTTCCTCCTAGCAGTTCTTCTTTATGCTTCATCTTAGTGGTTCTTAGAGAGGTTCTCTTTTGGAGCTTTTGTTTTTCTTTTTGGTTCCTCCTCAGTGGTTCTTTGTGTCCTTATGGAGTTTCTCCTGTTAAGTCTTGGTTCCCCTTAGTGGTTTTTACTTTTAGAGGTTCTTGGAAACCTGCTTTAAAGTCTTGGTTCTTCTTAGTGGTTCCTTCTCATGGTCCCAGGTTGCGGTTCCTCATAGCGGTTCTTCTTTACGCTTTTAGGGAGGTTCTCTTAAGTCTTGGTTCCTCTCAGTGGTTCTTGCTCTTAGAGAGGTTCTCCATCTGAGTCTTGTCTCTATTTTGGTTGTTCTTCCCTATGTTCTTAGAGAGGTTCTCTGTTTGAGCTTTAGTTCTTGTTGGTTCGTCCTCATGGTCCAAGAGTTTTACCTTTCGAGTCTTGGTTCTCCTCATTGGTTATTCCTCATACTCTTAGGGACATCCTCCTTTCTTGGTCATGGTTCTTCTTAGTGGTTCCTTCTCATGCTCCTAGTTCCTCTCAGTGGTTCTTTCTGATTCTCCTGGAGACGTTTGAGCTTTGGTTCCTTTACATTATACAGTCCACAGCTTTCTAATAATTATAATTATATGCAGACCACAGGCTGACCTCAGGGCAGCAGGCCTCTGCTGGGGTCGATACAGATTGTGCCTCCAAAATCTCCACGGCAAAAGTTTTTATTAGATGAAGCACCAAAGAAACAGCCAAAAGGCGTCTGAAGGGCGTTGCATATTCAGAGTCCCAGAAGGTCTGTGGAAGGAGATCAAGCTTGGCGCTCTCGGAAAGTAAACACACTTTAAACAGGTGGCCCTGTGTGAGGAGTTTATGTACAGATGGTGAACGGTGGAACCCAGTTGTCCATTTAAAGTCTCAAGGCCCCTGATGTATTAATCTGTTTGACTCTTGAAGGAGCTTGGAATCACATCACTCTGCTCTGAAGCTGCTGAGTTGTGGTTCCTCTCAGTGGTTCTTGCACTTTGAGAGTTCTTCCTTTCGAGTCTTGGCTCCTCTTAGTAGTTCTTCCTCATGCTCCTATGGAGCTTTTCCTGTTCTCCCTTGTTTCCTCTCAGTGGTTCTTCATATTCTTATGGACTTTGTCCTGTTAAGTCTTGGTTCTTCTTGGTGGTTCTTGCTTTTAGAAAGTTTTTCCATTGGGAGTCTTTGGTTCTTGCTTTTAGAGGTTTTTGGAGAAGTCTTGGTTCTTCTTAGTGGTTCCTTCTCATGGTTTTCCTTTTGAGCTTTTGTTTTTCTTGTTGGTTCTTCCTCGGTGGTTCTGCATGTCATTTAGGAGTTTCTCCTGTTGAGTCTTGGTTCCCCTTAGTGGTTCTTAATTTTAGAGGTTCTTGAAGAACAACGTCGGGTTCCACTTTCACTGTCAGCCAAGAACAGAAGGCTGAGGCTGCAGTGGCTCAGCACAGGTTTACCAACACTGGACTGGAGTTGAAGATGTTTTGGAGAAGCGTAGCCTGGTCTGATGGACCAAAGCTGCCTCATGTGAACTGTCCAGGCTGGTGGAGGTGGTGTAAAGGTGGTGTATAAGATGGTTACCTGAACTCCACAGCCTGATTGACTATTGTTGCTGACCATGTGCATCCCTTCATGGCCACAGTTTACCCTGATCTTCTAGCGGCTACTTCCAGCAAGGTGCTGCAGAAGTCTCAAACTGGTCTCATGAACATGATGATGGTCTGGTTCTTCCTCTGGTTTGTCAATGAAACTGAATCCAGAATCTTTAAGGAATCTTTTCAACATCTTGTGGAATCCATGCCACCAAGAATTGAGCCTGTTAATTCTGACAGCAGCGGTAGGACCTGCCCAGTGTTAGTATGGCGTTCTTAATGAAGTGCTCAGTCAGTCTGTGCAATTGCAGTAGCCAATGTCATGTGTCCTCCAATGGGTGCACTGAAATAATATACCTTCCATTCCCTCGTAAAATGCAAATCGAGCAGTTTCAGGATGAAAAGAAAAACCTTGGGGGTACAGAGCAGTAAGCGTATCCCATAATTATTCAAAAGCATGTCGACATCTTTACCCAAGGTCATAATCACATCACCGTCGTGTCGCAATTAAGTGATTTTGCCCCATATATTAGCTAATTCCCTGCAAATGACTCCCCTTGATCTATTCAGTCTAGTTTTATCACCAGCAGCATTACGTAGGTTGGAATAATTGCGAGGCACAAACTTGGAAAATGATCGTCCATATTCAACAAAAGGTTGGGTCAAGTCATATTGGGCCGAGGCACAAATGTTCTGTTAGTGCCTGGTATATATTCCTACATAATAACAGCCTCAGGACATTGTGTAGTGCTCTGGAAGCACCTTAAATTGGTGGAAATAACCTTTGCATTAAGACTTAATAAACACTCATATACACTAGAATAGAGATATTAGTCCATAAACACCTCAATAAACACTTCTATACACTAGAATAGGAGATATTAGTCCATACACACCTCAATAAACACTCCTATACACTAGAATAGGAGATATTAGTCCATACACACCTCAATAAACACTCCTATACACTAGAATAGGAGATATTAGTCCATAAACACCTCAATAAACACTCCTATACACTAGAATAGTAGATTAGTCCATATACACCCTCAATAAACACTCCTATACACTAGAATAGGAGATATTAGCCCATAAACACCCCAATAAACACTCCTATACACTAGAATAGGAGATATTAGTCCATAAACACCTCAATAAACACTCCTATACACTAGAATAGGAGATATTAGCCCATAAACACCCCAATAAACACTCCTATACACTAGAATAGGAGCTATTAGTCCATAAACACCTCAATAAACACTCCTATACACTAGAATAGGAGATATTAGCCCATAAACACCCCAATAAACATACACTATTTAGAATAGGATGTATAGCACTAAACCGTACAGTTTAATGCAGTTATGATCAGATCAATATATATATATATATATATATATATATATATATATATATATATATATATATATATATATATATATATGCACATTGTACTCCAAAGGTTCTTAAGTTATGGGTGTTTTCAGTATCAGACGTCTGACTTAAAACACCATCCGATAAATCAATTAGCATTCACATCCAGAAACCCGGAATGTGGAGCTTTTCAGTCTTTTCTGGCAGCGTTCCTCTTCTTCTTCATGCCGTTTAGGTCTTTGGTGCCAAATACCCCCCCCCCCCTCTCCAATCCGCACAAACCTCCCACCCTGTGCTATTGTGCTTCTTCCCCCTCCGCTCTTGCTTTCTATGTCTAATCTTAAAACAGGCAGGCCTGCTTCGCAGGAGGAAGCAGTGCATCTGCCTTCGCCTCACTTTGTTTCTGCAGGCCTGGGAACATACCGCCATAGCACTGAATCGCAGATAAGCAGCGACTGTAATTGATTAAAGGGGCTGTCTGTCTCCGCCACACTCCGCATGTACGTATGTATGTGTGTGTGCTAATCAAGGCGGCCGAGCACGGCTTCTCACCCTTCTAGGTCTCACAGTTTTAACACCCAGTAGAATCCGCAACGTGAAAGAGACACTATATGGACAAAAGTATTGGGACACCTCCACCCTATTCCACCTACAGGAGCTTTTACGACATCCCGTTCTAACCCCATAGGCATTATTAATCTGGAGCTGGTCCCCCTTTGCTCTAAGCTCTACCAGCAGCAGCAGGTCTGGAGCTCTGCAGCAGTTACTGAGTCAGTTGGAGGCTTTTCTGCACTCTGCTCTGAGCTCAGCACTCGGCCCTGACCCCGCTCTGTAACTTTACGTGGTCTGACAGACACTCGGTGAACACTGAGCTGCTCTCTGTGAGCTGTTCCTCCTAAACTCTTCCACTGTTCAATAATAACACCACTCACAGCTGATGGAGGAAGATCTAGGAGGGAGGAGATTTCACCAGCTGACTTGTTGGTGTTGGTGCAGCGGTGTCTCCTATTACATACAGAACCACGCTGGAGTTCAGTAAGCTCTTCAGAACCTCCCGTTCTTTCACTGCAGGACTAGAGGCTTGATTTTATACAGCTGTGGGACTGAACCAGACACCTGAATTCAGTGATTTAGAGATGTGTCCAAATACTTTTGTCCTTATAGCGTATGTTTTCACCCCCACCTCCCAAAAAACAAACTTTTTATTATTATTTTTTTTTTTATATGAATGTTTAATTAGACATGGGAGCCCTATTGAGAATAGAATGTGACGGGGTGGTAAATTTCAACATTAATGTTAATAAACAAAACAGTTTTCCCTCTTTATGTTGTGTGACGGGGTGGTTTGGTAGCTTGGTCCAATATTGAAAAAGCCAGAAATCAGAAATGTAAAATAATTTCAAAACTTTTTTTTTTTTTATTTTTTTATTCCTGGCTGCTCCAAAGGCTTAAATGATGTCACTTCCTTTTTTGTGATGTCAGCAAAAGTACACCAAAAGTACACCATTTATATTTATAAGTGCAATAGAGAATAATGTAAGTAAAAGTTCATTTTAAAGTCCATTTTTTCCCCAACATTTAATCCTGATAATAATAGAGTATTATTAATATTTAAATAATAATAATAATTTATGATATTATATATGCAAATGTAATGTTGGTCAGTATGGGCACATGTTAATGGTCATTAAAAATAAAATAATTACATTTTTTTTAATTAGTAATTTTATTTTTTAAATTATTGGATCCTCAAACACTGCGGCCGCAATTAGCACCCAGTCCGTAAAAATGACTCCGCTAGTCCCCCAACCAACCAGTTACCACCTAAATTACCCCCCCCCCCTCAATATGTAGCTAATCGACCAAGTCCTAAATAATATCTAAAGCTTTGCTTATTCCATCTGATGAGGCTAATGTAGCTAACAAGCAATGGAAGCTCATGAACACCAATTAGCATGGAGCTAGCTCAACCAGTTACAGCAGACCATCCAACACAGGCTTGGAAGCTGCATCAGTGTTGATTTACCAGCGTCCCATGGGATTCAGACTCATACCCTTCAGGGCCTTGAACTGATTTAGCTAAGCGCCGCGTTTAGGCGTTATTAAGGAGTATTAGAGTCAGCTGTGTTGGATTAGGGGTAGAGCTAAGTGCTATACTCTGCAGGGCTGAAGATCTCCAGGAGCAGTCAGGGGAATTCACAGTGGGCTGGTAGCGTTATACCGTGGTTTCACGGAGTTAGCACCGTATAAAAGCTCACCGATATAAACACAAGGCCCGCAAATGAGTCTCGTAGCGTTAGCTAATGAGATTAGCAAACACATCAGTAGGCCTCTGGTGCTGGTGGACGCAACGGGGTGTTAAGTAGGCTAGCATGACTAAAAACATTAGCAGGCTGGCTTTTGTCTGTCAGGCTTGACTTTAGTCCATGTTTGTTGGTTAAACTGTGTCTTTGCTATGGAGTGCTAATAGCGCTAATTCATTACTTGTTAGCCATGTAAGTCATACAGTGACAGTAGTGCTAATTGGTGTAAATAAGCTTCCATTAACCGACTTGCTGACCAAATTTAGCCTCATAGCTCCAGTGTAAAACTAGCGAAGACCACTTCAGATGCTAAACAAGTATTAGCTGACCTTGGTCATGCTGGAAGGACTGGTCACCTAGCATGGTCAAGCTTGTTCATACTGGTTGTCTAGCTTGATCATTGTGGTCTTGCTGGCCATGTTGGTCAACCAGCATGGTTAAACCTGGTCATGCTGGAAGGGTTGGTAAACCAGCATGGTTAAACCTGGTCATGCTGGAAGGACTGGTCACCCAGCATGGTCAAGCTTGTTCATACTGGCTGTCTAGCTTGATCATTGTGGTCTTGCTGGTCATGTTGGTCAACCAGCATGGTTAAACCTGGTCATGCTGGAAGGACTGGTCACCCAGCATGGTCAAGCTTGTTCATACTGGTTGTCTAGCTCGATCAGTGTGGTCTTGCTGGTCAACCAGTATAGTCTTGCTGGTCTTGTTGGTTGGCCAGTGTGGTCATGCTGGAATAGGCGGGTCACCCAGCATGGTTAAGCCTGGTGATACTGGTTGTCTAGCTTAAACAGCGTGGTCTTGCTGGTCAACCAGTATGGCCATTCTGGAATATGCTGGTCACCCAGCATGGTTAAGCTTGGTCATACTGGTTGTTTAGCTCAATCAGTGGTCTTGTCGGTCAACCAATGTGGTCTTGCTGGTCATGTTGGTCGACCAGCATGGTTTAACTTGGTCATGCTGGTCACCCAGCTTGGTGATACTGGAAGGGCTGGTCGACCAGCATCGTTAAGCATGATCATACTGGTTGTCTAGCTTAAAAAAGTGAGGTCTTGCTGGTCAAACCAGTTTGAGCTTGCTGGTCGTGTTGGTCGACCAGCATGGTTAAGCTTGGTTGTCTAGCTCAATCAGTGGTCTTGTCGGTCAACCAATGTGGTCTTGCTGGTGGTCAGGTTGATTATGCTTGTAGACCATCTAAACCGTCAAACTCAAACAAATACATACCCTACGCCGATCTGGGGCTTAACTGGTCAAGCAGCCCAACCAGCTAAGCAGGGCAGCTACAGTGGTGAGAGCTACACCCTAAATAAATAAATATTCGGACCTCATGACGTCTTTCAGCCTCGTCTTACGCTGCAGTGTTGGAAGGTGCTGAAGCCTAAAGCTGCACAAAGGGGCCACGTCAATCACCGCCAGCGCTGATGCCCAGTCGCGCCCAACCGTCAGCACTTTTTAACCATCTGATAAAACCCTGTCTGACGCGCCGTGGCGGTGAGCGATCGGAGGGATAGCCATCTAAATGGCCCGGCCCACCCTCATAAAGCAGCCATCAAAAAGGGCAGAAATGTCACTGAGCCACATTACAGTACATGGGTCATCTGACACCTAAGCAGATCTCCCGGTTCACTGCCTGTGTGTCGGCTGAGGTACGTCGTCATGGATGTTGAGCTGCGTTAAAGGGGTAGTTCAGGGTTGATCGCTGCACACGCTGTGCTGAGGTGAAGGTGGTTCCGGTTCCTCCAGCGTTCCTCAGCTCTGTGGTTCTGGTTCTGTTTGGGTTTATAGACCAAAGGAAGTCCCACCGTCTCCTAAACCTCATCCATCTACCAGCTAATAAAGATCTGGAGGAGCGCTGAGAGACGGCGAGATTGGTGACGGTCTAACTCCAGTTTATGTTAGCAACATTAGCTTAGCATTTCTCATTGTAAACTAAAGAAGCGCAGGGCGGACACCAAACATGCATCAGCTGATCGTGAAGTGTTCAGTGCTGCACCCGGAAACCTTAAGCCATAAGCTGTCGGATTTGCATGGCATCATGGGAACTGTAGTAGTTAAGGAGTGCTGATTTGAAACTGTAGTCCTGTTTGAACATGCTGTTTACTATCAGCATCAGCAGCCGGAGTCGGAGTGAGCACAATCGGCCTTTCCTCAAAGAGCACTGAATATCCAGTAGGACTTTTTAACGGCTGTAATTTTGATAAAACCTATTAACTATAACTAGCTAACCCTGGACGCCCTCAGCAACAGCAGTCCTGATAGACAGTGAAGCTAACCGCTAAAATGCTAGCGGGCCTAATTATCTGAACCCATTCACTGTAGCTCCGCCGGACCTCCTCTGATGAACCTAATCCAAACTGAATAGAGCTTAAGTGATATTTCCTATTAGCATTAGCATTAGCATTTATTTATTAGCTTATTAATTAGTTGAAGCTCTCAGGTTGAAGCTCTTAACGCACTTCAAACGGCTGTAGACCAGTATGCTCTGTAAACCCGGCCTGGTTTAATGATGATCCCTTGAGGCGTGGATCGAGAACCCAGATACAGCTGGCTCAGATTTGTAAATATTGCAGATGTCAAAGTTAGCACGTCAGCTGGCTTCAATTACACAGCGCTTAATGCGTTCCCTTCAGGCCCGTGGACAGTGGATGTAGCGCTAGCCTGTAGTCCACACTGCTGTCCGGTGACAAATGAGAACTGGGGAGAACGGGGACTGTTAAATCATCACCAAAGGGGCTTTAGACACCACAGATCCCAATATCTGCTGATAAAGGCATTAGATTAGGCTGTATAAGCCGAGATGAGATTTGCTCCCTAGATGCGATTCGCTACACAGCTATTTTCGATTGTGCCGAATTTTTACTCGTATATATAACCTTCGTGTTTTACCCACTTATTTCCTAATCTCTTCCAGCTAGGATGTAATTTCACGGTGTAATAGCTACAAGCCTGGGCTTTTCTTGTTGTTCTGAGTTTTGTTTAAAAAAAAAAAAGGTGTGTAGGTGTGACTGCACTGGTCGGGCGTAACCCGGTGCAAAGAAGGGGTGGATAAAGGAGCAGGAAAATGACCATGATTGATAAACTGACCCTAGATACAGTCGATCAGCCAGGACATGTTCGGTATCTGATGTGTGCTTCTTTAGTAGGAGATGCTAGGCTAATGTTGCTAACAGACACTGGACGTAGATGGTCACCAATCGCATCCCTGTGAACATATACGCCCCAAAAAAGTTTGAAAATCGATCAAAATCATTTATTTATATATATACGAATATATTTGAATATACAGTTTGCAATGGCTAGTTCGCTAGTTGCCAATGATCTCTGTTAAAAACTGAGATGGACCTTAGTGATCTGGGGGTTTTTGGGGTTTTGTTGAAGAACATGACTTTGGGTTTTAGGCCCTGAGTGCACTGGTTCCAGTCAGGGTTCCCCACCAGTACTCATTTCAATGAACAATGACTAATCTGATCTAGACCACGTTCTCCTTATCTAACATGCTAGTTTGTGTAAAACGAAGATACCTGCATTAGCCTTTTAGCCTATTAGCCTTTTTGTGTAAAGCTGAAGAAGCAGACTTGGCCAATCTAGCTACTAAAAAGCACTGCACAGATTAGCACACTGCTAAACCAGCATATATATATATATATATATATATATATATATATATATATATATATATATATATATATATATATATATATATATATATATGATACACTTACTATATGTGCAAAATGATTGTACATTTGATTGCTGGTCTTTGCCCATATTACATACATATAACAAAATGTATATATGTGTAGTGTGTGTGTGTGTGTATTCTTGCAAAATTGCTTGAATCTATTTTTATGTATTTATTCATTATATGCCTACATAGCTTTTTATGCATATGCATATATGCGTACATGTATACTAAATATATAATATATCTCAAAGGCTGTCAATATATGTGGATATTATACATAAAAATATTAAACATAGACATACATTTAAAAATAATAATAAAATAAGAGAAATAAGAATACAGAATGTTTATATATTGTTTTAATAAATGTGCCTATATGAACTAAATCTATATCTCTAATATAGCTATATGAATGCACACCTGTGTGTATAATTTCTGGAGAGATACACAGTTATTATGGGCATTATATATATCTACATCTTCTAAATCTACATCAACAGATGTGTGTGTGTATATGATGATAATGATGATAATAATAATAATAATAATAATAATAATAACAGATATGGTAACATATATACAAAACCCAACTCTTGATATAGGGGCATATATGTCATATATTATATTTGATATATTTTTATATATATATATATATATATATATATATATATATATATATGTTAGGAGTATGCCTGAGTATTTTATATCATCCAAGCCGTGTCTGAAAGTAGACACCCGAAAAGGGCTGGAGGTCTCCGGAGTTCCTTCCTGCCTGAGCCCCACCTCAAGCTAATTCCTAATCCAAACCTATTATGCGGGACACATGGGGAACGGAGCAGCGCTGAAGTTCCTTCAAACTTCCTTCCAGCGCTGTGTTGCTCATCTTCTCGCAACATGCGAGTTCCACAGTGACGATGTCAGCCGCGATCTGTAGGGCTGTCAGCGTCGGGAGCAAGCCGAGCTAGGAGCTAGCGGAGAGGCACTTCAAAGAGGAACCCCGCAGATGGGAGGGCGAGATAGCAACGCCGATTTAAGGTGAGCGAGACGAGGAACAAAAGTATCTGCAGATGGCATCTGGAATGTGAGCTAACCTAAAGGCATGCAGAGACATGAAGTCTACCTCGGGGCTAAAAGAACGTACATGGAATCGCTGGAGGGCCTACCACTAACACCCCCGCCCTCCCCATCCTCACCCTCAACACCCGCCCACCCTGCTATTTCGGGCTCGGTTTCGCAGCCACTCCTCTCCTTTCTTGTTTCTGGTCTTCCATGAGGTCTTCGGAGAACTGTGGATAACAGATAACAGGACAATATGCAGTTACTGTCATGCTAAATCATATCTGTGAATGAGTTTAGCATGTAGCGGATAGCATCTTGCTAAAGGGCAGCTTGTCATTGTGGCGGGATTAGCATCTATGTTTTACACGATACTCACATGCAAACTCACCCTCACTCCAGCAAACGCCTCAAATCCTTGCCTAATTCTAGCTAAGCAAAAGTTTGTGGACACCCCATTCGAATGAATGCATTCAGCTACTTAAAGCTGCACCCATTTCTGATGACTCAGATGTGCAAATGCACACATACAGCTTGTCTAGTCCCTGTAGAGAAAAAACGTACTGCCAATAGAATAGGACTCTCTGGAGCTGATAAACATGATGAACCTATTGGCTCCATGCTGCCTAATAATGCCAGGCGTGGGCTAGTCAAGGGGTATAAAGCCCCCCAGCATTGAGGAGCAGTGGAAGAACTGTGTTCTCTGGAAAGATGATGATGATGATTGAGCTCCATCCAGTACTTTTGGGTGGGGTGGGGTCGGGATCATCCTCTGACATCCTGCGCTCACTAATGCTGCTAATGCATGCTTGTCTCTGGATGCAATCAATCAAATCCTCACAGCAATGCTCCTCCTCCAAAATCTAGCAGAAAGCCTCCTTCTCTGGACAGTAGAGACAGTCATTCCAACAGAAGCTGGATCAGCTCTTTAATACCCCTGATTTCAGAAGATGCAATGAATGAGCAGGTGTCCCAATACTTTTGTCAAAACAGTGTAGCATGTAACATGGTTCTTCTGAGGCATTAGGTGGACTTCCAAATGTGTGTTCTACTGACATGCAGCCAGGCGCTGTAAGAGCTTCCTCCGGTTCTCTCCATGCTCGTTCTGGAGACGGCTGGCTGGTTCTGGTACTGGAAAGGCCTGCTGGTTTGGAGGTTGTTCTGCTCAGGCCGATACAGTGGAGCTCACACTGGAGATGCTTTGGCATTGGTGGATGTGCGCTATTAAATATTCAGCGTCCGCGGAGATAAAATTGGACCTAATTGGAAGTGTCCTGCTCATTAAATCATTCATGGGAGGTATTCCGTTGATGACAGAGAGGCCCGTATTATTCACTTGTTAGACTTTTTCTCCGAAGATTATGAGGCTGGATTACAGAAGAAAGGCCGAGAACCTGGAAGTTAGACTGGAACCGGGTTGACCAGCCATTGACAACGGTAATTTTGGCCACATTGATCAATATATTGACTGTTTTGGATGATTGGTAAAGCAAGGCTAAATAGTTGGACATGCTGCTTGACTGGTTTGGTAAAGCTGGAGATACTGGTGGACCAGGCTGGACAAACCGTGTGGTTAAGCTGGTCTACAAGCTTGGGCTATCAATTTGACTAGCCTGATTGTGCTGGTCATCCTAGTAGACCATTGTGGTCGTGCTGGTCAACCAGCATAGTCAAGCACCATCAGGCTACTCATACTGGTTGACTAGCTTGATTGTGCTGGTCATACTAGTCGACTGGACTGGTGAAGCTGGACATACTGGTGGACCAAGCTGGACAAACCGTGTGGTCATGCTGGTCTACAAGCTTGGGCATACAATTTGACTAGCCTGATGTGCCAGTCATACTAGTTGACTGGACTGGTAAAGCTGGTCATACTAGTAGACCTGTGTGGTTGTGCTGGTTTGGTAAATCTGGTCATACTGGTCAAGCAGTGTGGTCATGCCGGCCTACTAGCATGGGCATAACATTTGACTGGCTTGATTGTTTTCCGGTCATCGTAGTTGACTGGACTGGTGAAGCTGGACATACTGGTGGACCAGACCGGTCAGCTTTGTCATACTGACTGACTAGCTTATTTGGGCCGGTCATACAATTTGACTAGTTTCATAAAGCTGGTTGGAATACTGACAGAACCGTGTGGTCAGGCTAGTCAACCAGCTTGGCTAGGTGGGTCATGCTTGTAGAGCAGCTAAACCATCTCAAACATCTCAAACAACAACATACCCTATACTGACCAAGAGCCTAGCTGGTCCATCAGCTTATCCAGCCTGACCAGCAACCAGAGGAGCTAATCTGGTTAGATGAAGGTAGTCCAGCTAGTTCTGCTAGCATGGAATGAACATCCACCGCAGCTAGCTTTACTGCCACGTGCACACAGCCTCTCCACAGTGTAGATCTGGGCAGGTTTCCAGACCTAACTGCTTGTTTCAACACACTTGAGGAAGGTAAACATGCTGTAGGTGCTCACGCTACGCAGAGGCAGGGCTAGCACTAGCGCTTCGTTTGGATAGGAGCGAATTGGCAAACAAGCGCACACGGAAATGTTGACTGAAAGCTGACAGATTAGCTTTGGACTCCGTCACATGGCGTGAAGACAAACTCTGAAGGTAGCGAAGCATGGAGGAGATCTGAAACGATGAAAGGAAGAAGCGCGAGAGCGGTGCATGTCCCGAATACGCTATCGCGCACCGACCGAAATCACTGGGAGATCTAAAAGCACGGAGACGGAGACGGAGACGGCGCCGCTGACACATTTGGGTCATTCGGGGGATTTTGGCTCGGAGGGAGGGCTGGTGTCTATAAGGACCACTGGAGATCAGCATCTCATTGTGCCGGAGCTTTCAGGCGTCCAGGCTGCGGAAAATAATGGCTTATTGCCGGAGTGTTTCAAGAGCAGCCCAGACCGTTCATCCTAAACCACGGACCTTCATTCGAGCGAATTGCGCAGTTCGCTGAACGAAGTTCGGCAAGTCTGAGAAAGTTGGCTTCCCTAAATACCTTCCCGAGCTCCCCTCAGTCTCCCGCCCCAATATTAAATCACTTCTTCTAAGAAGATTAGTCCAAACCTCTGAGCCTCGGGCTGGATAAATTCATTTATTTGCTCGAGACGTCTGCACCAGGGAGCTGCCATTTTGGATAATGTAGCAAATGTTCTGTGACGTGAGGTAATTAAGGGGAGAACTTCTACAGGTCTTGCAGAACCGCAGCCCGGTGCCGGCGCTGTAGGTAGGGTATTGTAAAAGCAGGACCTAATGGGAACACCATCAGCACCTGTTTGGTATCCAGACACGCAGCACACAGCCTCTAAACTCAACACCGCAATGGATAAGACAACACTCGCACTTTACACCATGACTTGCAGGACACTATAACATACGCTACAGGACACAACACCCAGACTCAACACCATAACATACTGTACAAGACACCCAGACTCAACACCATAACATACTCTACAAGACACAACACCCAGACTCAACACCCTAACACCCAGACTCAGCACCATAACATGCTTTACAAGACACTACACCCAGATCTAACACCATGTCCTACAAGATACATGTCCCAGACACATTATAGCATTCAAGACATAACACCCAGACTCAACACCACAACATACAAGGCACAGCATGCAGACTCAACACTGTAACACCCAACCCCATAACACCCAGACACCCAAATGTGACACCATAACGCACAAGACATAACACCCAGACTCAACACCATAATGCACAAGACACAACCCCCCAACTCAACACCATAATGCACAAGACACAACCCCAACTCAACACCATAACACGCAAGACTCAACACCCAGACCCTAACTCCCAGACCCAACAACAAAACACACAACGCTAAACACCCAGACTCAACACCACATCCTACAAGATACAACACCCAGACTCAACACCATAACACACAAGACTCAGACTCAACACCATAACACACAAGACTCAGACTCAACACCCTAAAATCTAGACTCAGCACCATAACCTACAAGATTTAACACCCAGACACCATAACACACATCATAACCACTCAGCAAGCAATACTCCAGCAAACCCCACAGCCCCGTACCCGGGAGCGGAGAGGTCTTCCTCTGGGGAGGCCGTATTGACCCGCTCTGGCTGTTTTGTGGAGGCAGGTGCGCTGATGGATCCTGAACTTTAAGGAGAACTTTAGTACAACCCCACTGCACCCAGTTTGTGAAAGAGAGGAAAACTCATTAGCAGCAGCTGAAACAGACAGAGCAGAAGCTTTTCTCCGCTCTAAGCCTGGATTACGTCTCTTCATAATGAGGACTGTCATTTACTGAGGAGTGAAAAAACTGTCCCGTCCACGGATCAGATCAGCGGACGCTCGCTGGCTTTGACTGATAGTGCCGCGACGCGTCGGGTTTGATCACATCATGCTGAATTATTCAGCGAGTGACTGTGTGTGTGTGTGTGTGTGTGTGTGTGTGTGTATACCCCAGTGTGTGAGAATTGGCCCCCGGGTCCATTTCCACTAAGTGATAGTTGTTTAGTGGTTTATGTGATACTGATGTCGTGTCGTGTAAATTCCAGTGAACAGCTCGTCAGCATTAGCTCTCTGACAATTCACCAGCCCTTGTGGCGACTTCCTGACAAATCGCGTTTGATGAAAAATGTCCCATTATCCCAAATGTAGTCGATCAGATGACACTTATTGGGCGTCTGCAGGTTTGCGGCTAATGTATCTGACAAGTAATAGACGCTTAACACCCCCCCCCCCCCCGTAGTTTTCAGTATTCATGATACTCTATAGTAAATATAGAACATATAGTGTATATATGAATAGTATATAGGGCTCTCAAGCCCCTTATGTAAGCCTCCATGTCAAGCAAAGTGCACTATATGTAGTGACTAGTATCACTACACTGTACTCTATTGTGAATAGGGCATGTAGTGTATATCTATAGTATATAGGGCCCTATAGTCTATTTTCAGTCCAACTTTGTGTAGGGTATATATTTTAGCTCACTATATATTAAATAAGGCATTGTTTCATAGTGCACTATATAGTGAATAAGGCATATGGTATATATCTAAAGTATATAAGCCTCCATGTCAAGCAAAGTGCACTATATGTAGTGACTAGGGTATATATTTGTAGCTCACTATATACTGAATAGGGCATGGTTTCACAGTGCACTGTATAGTGAATAGGGCATGTGGTGTATATGGGGGCCTCAAGCCCCTTATATAAGCCTGCCTTACAGTCCAACTCCGTGTCGAACTAAGTGCACTATATGTAGTGAATAGGGTACATATTTTTAGTTCATTATATACTGAATAGTGCACATTTTCAAAGGGCACTATATAGTTAATAGGGTATAGTATCACTACACTGTACTCTATAGTGAATAGGGCATATAGTGTATATCTATAGTAATAGATAGCTTATAAGCCTGCTTTTCAGTCCAACTTTGTGTCAAACAAAGTGCACTATATGCACTATTTTAGCTCACTATAAATTAAATAAGGCATGGTTTCATAGTGCACTATATAGTGATTGGGGCATATAGTATATATCTATAGTATTTAGGGCCCTCAACCCCCTATATAAGCCTGTTTTCCCGTCCAACTCCATGTCAAACACAATGCACTATATTATAAATAGGGTATATATATATATATATATATATATATATATATATATATATATATATAATGTCATGGTATAGATTTTAACTTTATAGTTTCATAGGGCACTCAATAGTAAATATAGCATATTTTATGGTGCCATATATAATGACTAGGACACCGTATACTAAGCCCTATTTAGTGAACTGGGCTTAGTTTTCTAGCACACTAGATAGTGACTAATTTATGGTTCCATAGTGCACTATATAGGGATAATGACACAAATAGTGCACTATATTGTAAATAGGATATATATATATTAGCTCACTATATATTGAATAGGGCACAGCTTATAGTGCACTGTGTAGTAAATAGGGTATACAAATTTTAGCTATATATTTTAGGGCATAGTAAATATAGCATATTTTATGGTGTCCTATATCATGACTAGGACACCGTATACTAGTCCCTATTCAGTGAACTGGGCTTAGTTGTCTAGTACACTAGATAGTGACTAATTTATGCACTATATCGTGACAATAACACAAATAGTGCACTACACTCCTAATTTTTTCGTTCCCTGTCGTCCGTTCTGTGGAAACAGGTTACACGAAGGACGGTTAGCGCTAGCGGTTTGAGCGCAATACGGCGTGTTCGGAACGGGCCGCGAACACAATGGCGGGCTATGAAAGATTAAAATGCTGTGATTTATGGCCGCCCAGAGGGAGAGGACGTGGGAGGAAGGCATGCAGAGTGCAGAAGATAAATCCTGCTGGATTAAGAGGCCATGCAGGAGCCGTATTGTGACGGTGAAGGATAGAGGCGCTCGGGCAGGATTATTCCTTCGGCTTTCCGAACAAGGACCCGCTGTTATTGTCTTACACCGGGCCGAGGAGCTCTGCGGGACAGAGAGCTAAGTAAATATTAGGCCGATTGTTTCAACAAAGAATCACGTGTTCACACCCACATAGCCACAGGCGTTCATGTAACACACACACACACACACACACACACACCTGACTGATCCGCACGGGCCTTCCTGAGAAAACAAACCAAGCCTAGATCAGGACATGTTTGACAGCTGTGTTTGGCTACTGTAGGGGAGCGCTGACAGCCCAGTGTAAATCACCCACTCACGCACATTCAACCCCATTACTACACACACATCAGTGCACCCACTTATCTCTTATCCAATCGGCCAATCACAGCAGCTTAAAAAGCATTGAAGAGCTGCTCTGAGCATATCTAGAACCTGTGGTCTCCTGGGATTCTGCAGAGAATGGTCGGACTGGTTGGAGCTGACAGGAAGGCGACAGTAGCTCAGATAACTGCTCAGCAGAGAAGCATCTCGGACTGAACCACAGCGCCTCCAACCTTCAGGAGGATGAGCTACAGCAGCAGAAGAACAGCGTCGGGTTCCACTTCCGCTGTCAGCCAAGAACAGAAGGCTGAGGCTGCAGGGGCTCAGCACTCTGGTCTGATGAGTCTGGGCGTCTGCTGAGGAGCCTCAACCTGCCTTGTGGGATGAGCCCAGGCTGGTGGGGGTGGTGCTGTAGAAGACCTCTGGGGTGTGGTAGAGCAGGAGGTTCAGAACTCCTGAACAAGGAATTATGGCTCTTCCCAGTATCACTACAGCGTTCCTAATAAAGTGCCAAGTGAGTGTATCTGTTAATGCTTTACTTTGACTTTGACACACACACACACACACACACATGCAGGGTCAGCAAGGCCATGTCTGGAAAGCTCATGTTGGAAATATTAACACCCTGTGGTGCTGTGTGTAAGATCAAATGATCAAAAAGCTCCTGAAGCACGACGGGACTCGACCTCCGCAGGACATCTCGCGAAGCCTGACCGCTTCCAAGACCTCTGCAATTAGTCACAGGACAGAGGGAGATGAGAGCTTTTTGACACACAGCCTCGCGGACAGCCCTCGCCTGCAGCGCCCTGATATATTCCACCCGGCCGTAATTAGTGTCGGACACTTCAGACGGACAATTTCAGCTGACGGTGGGGGGACGGCGGGGGGCGGTGGAAGGGCTTTTGTGGAATTCAGCCAGGACCGCCAGTCAGGTCAGGACTGTAAAGTCTGATTAGAGTATATGCTTTCAATGAGCTGTTCTCATTTTGTGTTGGATTGATTTCTGATTATCAGACCACCCTGGAGTTCACAGAGGGATGCAATTGGACAAGGACAAGGTGCTATTGGTCACACCCCCAGGTTCTACAGAGGGACATGACTGTGCAGTTGTACAGTGCTTGCAGTCACCCTGTCCCTCCTTTAAGTGCAGCAGAGGACTGTGGACTGTGATTGGACACTAATTTCAGCCACACCCTTGAGTTGAGAGAAAAGTGTGATTGGACAGGGACTACAGTCACCTCCCCCCACACACACATACTCAGCAGAGGTTCAGCAGAGGACTGTGATTGTTGGACACTGACAGAAAATTGTGATTGGATAGGGACTCCAGCCTCACTCCCAGGTTCTGCATAGGATTGTGATTGGATAGGGACTCCAGCCTCACTCCCAGGTTCTGCATAGGATTGTGATTGGACAGGGACTGCAGTCTCACTCCCAGGTTTTGCATAGGACTGTGACTGTTGGACACTGATTTCAGCCACACCCCTGAGTTCAATGAAGATTGTGATTGGACATCCCAGGGGGACATCTTCAGAGGGACATAATTGTACAATTGTACAGTGATTACAGAGTTCATTAGAGGACTGTGATTAGACAGTGATTTTAGCCATACCCTTGAGTTCAGAGGAAATTGTGATTGGATAGGGACTCAAGCCTCACTCCCAGGTTCTGCATAGGATTGTGATTGGACAGGGACTGCAGCGTCACTCCAAAGTTTTGCATAGGTCTGTGATTAGACACTGATTTCAGCCACACCCCTGAGTTGAGAGAAAATTGTGATTGGACAGGGACTACAGTCACCCCCCTCCTCTGGTTCTGCAAAGGAATTTGATTGGACAGGTACTACAGCCTCACTTCCAGGTTCGGCATAGGATTGTGATTGGACATCCCCAGATTTTGCAAAGGGACATGATTGTGCAATTGTACAGCGATTACAGCGCCCCCTCCCTTGAGTTCGGCAGAGGACTGTGATTAGACACTGGTTCAGCCACACCCCCAGGCCCTGAAAAGGAATATGATTAGACAGTGACTACACATCCAGGTTCTGCAGTGAGATCTGATTGAACAGCCAGATTGTGATTGGACAGAAACTACAGCCATAACACCGCAATACAAAGAGGGAAGTGGTCAGACAGTGGACATTTACGCTATTCAGTCACATTCCCCAAGTTCAGCAGAGGGATGTGACTGGACTGATTACAGCCATGCCCTTGAGTCACAGACGGATGTGATTGGACAGTGATTACATCTACATCCCCACGTGCAGCAGAAGGATGTGATTGGACATTTTAGCAACACCTTGACACATGTGACTGGTTCGAGATTGCAGCCACATCCTTGAGTTCAGCACAGGAATGTGATTGGACACTGGTCATGGCCACAACCCCTGGAATTACAGAGGGGAATCCCCTAGTTTAGGAAAGCCCTGTGATTGGACAGGGAATCCACTCACAGCCCAGGAATGTGGAAATTTATGGTCAGTGTGTGGTCAGTAACGGAAGGTAATCTGAAGGTAATCACGAAGTTTTGCGCTACATGTTGTTGTTATTATTATTGTTATTATTATGTTGTTGTTTGTCTTGTTAGCACTACTTCAATACCTACCTCACGATCCTCTCAACACTAGAACCTGTAGAAGAACAATGAGGCCGGGGAAGATGTTTTCGCTGTTTATGGTAATGAGGCAGAGTCGCCTTTTAGCCCTGTTTGATGTGTGACATTTAACTTTACAAAGTCAACAGCCCCAATTCAGCCTGACACATTGCCTGAATTCTTTGAATAGCGAAGACGTTGCGCGGAAAATGCCAAATTTCAGGCGAGCCTGTAGATCCTGCTTTCTTTATGCTGTCAGCCCTGCAGGCGGCTGTCGGCTCAGGTATAGGCATGTTGAGGAAATGTAGCCTTGAGTCGTGCATGGCTCACAAAGCACCGTCACGTTCCTTATACTAGTGTATATTGAAGTTATATTGGGTAATATTGTCCCTTATGGGTTTATAAGCATTCATACATATTAATAATTCTAGTAATAACAATGGTGATCTGCCCCAACCACTGCTTTCAACATGATGTTTTGAGATTTGAGCTTGAGCACATCTTCGACAATCTTCATCTACAGTGGCTCTGGATCTATTAGGCAGCGAGGGAGCATTCGCTTCTGGACACTCTGACCAAGAACCACACCCAACAACTGGGTCAGAACATCTCCGAAACATCAGGCAGGTCTTGTGGGGTGGTTTTTTTTTGTTGTTGTTTTTTTGTTTTTATAAATGTGCAAGTGGTCAGCACCTACCAAAAGTGCTTAGGTGACCAGGCTGAAAGGATCTGCTGGACACCTTCAGGAGTCTCAATTTGTCAGATCTGTCTAGCATTTTGTTGGTGCTTCTGATTATCCCTGATTTTCTCCAGTTTTTCTGCATTTTTGTACTGAAATTGTACAAAACACACACACACACACACACAGAGCTATAACTACAGGGCTTCTCACTCTGGTGCTAAAAGGCCCTCAGTAATTAATAATCTGGGGCATCAAAGCGTGAACCTGCGGCTACAGAGCAATGATCACCTTCAGCACCATCAGCACCAGAACAGCTCCCATTAAACATCACCAACATCAAACACAGCATCAGCCTGGCTTTGATCTCACATGAACCCATACACTCACACACACACACACACACACACACACACAACTGAAATGCATTCTAACCCCACGGCGCGCGCACACACACACACACACACATAAATATATGCAGTCTAAAAGCTTGCCATGCAGGTGTTTACTGAGTGAACCCAGTGATGACCTGCACTGTTGAGGACCACTCTGGCACCACATGAACGTCCTCCTCAGGAGACACTGTTGCCTGTTCTTGTCCAGCTTGCAGAAGCTCAGGCATCTCTGCCCCCAGCTAGGGCCACTCCCAGGCTAGCCAGGAGATCTTATCCCAGCAGTGGGTGCTGGGTCTTACTCAGGGTCCCAGATGATCATGCCTGGAACATCTCCAATAGAGGAGACCAGGGTGCATCATCCTTATTAGACGCCTGAGTCAGCTCAGCTGGATCCTTTCAACGTAAAGGAAGGAGCAGTAAGTGTCCCCTGTTGGCAGTAGTGCTAGTAGTGCAGCCACCAGCTTCTCAGACCTAATCGTCCACGATTTTCGAAAGCGAGTCTTTCAGAGGCGGCCAGTAATTGTTTGATCATGGGTTGGATTTCAAGATCAATACTGCAATCAAGCGAGGATGGACTGCAGGCCCCGCAGAGAACGGGCCACAAGAAAACAGTCATTTGCACAATTTCCCTCAAGGATACAAACTCTGGACAGGTTGGTAATTGCCTAGAACCTCCTTTGAGGAACGAGGTCACCCGTCTGAATCCCTCCACTGCTGACTTTAAGGTTTTTATGGAGCTGGTTAAAATGCAGCTTCCAGCACACAGGTGTCACCTTACCCACCATTGTAAATACAGATAAAGGTCTAAACCCAGACTGGGTCTCCGATCAACCAATGAAAGAGCATTAAAAGTAGAAGAACTGGGTTTGAAACTGTGGAGGAACCTCTTACGGTGCTTTGAGGAACCTTCAAGGAACCTTTGTCTTCTAAAGGATCTCATACGTTTGACAGCGTAGAACCTCCCCAAGTGTTGGTGGTGGTGGCTGAGGCTGCGAGGCTGAATTGAAGTACAATGAAGATCTCAGGCCAAAAGGAGACTTCTCACATTCCATTGTAGTGGAAATCAGGTGACGTCAAAACACAACATTGGCTTGACATCGAACTCTAACGTTGGACAGATGTTGAATTTTAGTTTGAAATAGAAATCAATTGACGTCAAAACCCAATGTTGGCTTGACCGTAACCTCCAACGTTGGACAGATGTTGAATTTTAGTTTGAAATAGAAATCAGGTGACGTCAAAACCCAACACTGGCTTGACATCAAACTCTAACGTTGGGCAGATGTTGTCTTTTAGTTGTAAATGGAAATTGATTGATGTCAAAACTCAATGTTGGCTTGATATCAACCTCCAACGTTGGACAGATGTTTAATTTTAGTTCAAAATAGAAATCAGGTGACCACAAAACCCAACATTGGCTTGACAGTAACCTCCAACGTTGGACAGATATTGTATTTTAGTTAGGAATAAAAATCCATTGATGTCAAAACCCAGTGTTGATTTGACATTAAACGTTGGACAGATGTTGTATTTTAGGTAAGGTAAAATAGAAATCAATTGACGTCAAAACCCAATGTTGGCTTGACAGTAACCTCCAATGTTGGACAGATGTTGAATTTTAGTTGGAAATGGAAATTGGGTGACGTCAAAACCCAACATTGGCTTGACATCAAACTCTAACGTTGGACAGATGTTGTCTTTTAGTTATAAATGGAAATCGATTGATGTCAAAACTCAATGTTGGCTTGATATCAACCTCCAACGTTGGACAGATGTTTAATTTTAGTTCAAAATAGAAATCAGGTGACCACAAAACCCAACATTGGCTTGACCGTAACCTCCAATGTTGGACAGATGTTGTCTTTTAGTTGGAAATGGAAATTGGGTCATGTCAAAACCCAATATTGACTTGACAGAACCCTTCAATGTTGGACAGATGTTGTATTTTAGTTGGAAGTGGAAATCGATAAACGTCAAAACCCAATATTGGTTTGATATCAACCTCCAACGTTGGACAGATGTTGTATTTTAGTTAGAAATAAAAATCCATTGATGTCAAAACTCAATGTTGGCTTGATATCAACCTCCAACGTTGGACAGATGTTGTCTTTTAGTTGGAAATGGAAATCGATGAACGTCAAAACCCAACATTGGTTTGATATCAACCTCCAACGTTGGACAGATGTTGAATTTGACCATATCTTATGAATAAATGGTGATATTCAACATCAACATATACTGCTCAAACTCACTCTCTGTCTAGAACCTCCAGACGAACTAGAGTGATGTTCACTCTTCTCACTCTTAAAGCTTATCTAGAACCTCCAGAAGAGTGCGACTAGTGAGTAGAGTTCAACACTCTACTCATGAAATCAGTCCAACTCACTGATTGGTTGGTTCCAAACTGTGTTGGTACTTAATCTGTCGGCCTTCAGTTCTACCAGTGAAGCCCGACCAGTGGGAGAGCTGGTTTTGTCGAATCTGCCCAGATACCACTCCTGATTGGCCAACTGTCTGGAGTTTCGCAGATTCAACTCTTATGAGGTCACTTAGCTTATTCAGGGTTGCCAAATTCTGAAGGGTTGCCAGGTGCTCAACATTTTACACTGATGTTGACTTTGTGGCTGAACACCTGCAGGCCTCCCCCACACACATCCAGCCCACACTCCAACCCACAAGCCCTGCTCACACTCACCTGTTGCTGAACCTGCCCTTGCATCTGTTTGCCTTCAGGGACCGACCACGTGCCCCGACTCGCCCCGCGGCCGCCATGGCTCAGCCTGAGTGTAAACACACTTCACGGCAAATCATCTTATCAGCACATTCACACGCCTCCATCGGCCATTCATCACCAGCGCAAACAGGGGACGCTCTGCGACCGGGGAGGATCAAGAACCGGCGCTTCTTTTCTCCCGTCCAATTCAAATTAACTCCATTCTTTCGAGAGGCGAAGCATTATCTGTGATTACCATCGGCCGCTCCCGCCGCGCCGCGCATGTGCGGCGTAATTAGTTAACCTGTGGATCGTTTGTTTTAAACTTTTCTAAGGACTGATGTTGCCTTTTTAATGACTTTCTTCTCTCGCAACCAAGCATTAAATGAGAGAGATTAATTTAATTTGCAAAAAAAATAAAATAATAATTAAAAAAAGGCTTAATGGGATTTCGCGTCCGCCGAGAGACGGCGAGGTGCGCGTAGGTGTCTCGCACATCTCCACGCAGCACCACTTAAAACACATTATGGAAATGACGGTTGACTGAATGGCAGCGTGTACGGGGTCGCGACCTTGTCAAGAGCGAGTGTAGCTCTTACTGTACCGGGGAATTTCTGGGCTGACGGCGAGTCGGCGAGCTCCTCGGGCGTAGCAGCACAACTCCATCAGTCGCTGAAGCCTCTTTTATTGTTCTGTGAGCAGGTTTAGGCTCGCTGGCCTCATTTTCATTCTCTTATCATTATGTTATGATAAGAGATAATGCATGGGCTGCCCACACTGTAGGTGTTTCCGATAAAGTGGCCACTGAAAAAACACAGGATAGTTGGCTCTAATAAAGTGGCCAGTAAGAAGAAACACAAGGTAGGTGTTTCCGATAAAGTGGCCAGTGAGAAGAAACACAAGGTAGGTGTTTCCGATAAAGTGGCCAGTGAGAAGAAACACAAGGTAGGTGTTTCTAATAAAGTGGCCAGTGAGTGGAAGCACAAGGTAGGTGTTTCTAATAAAGTGGCCAGTGAGAAGAAACACAAGGTAGGTGTTTCTAATAAAGTGGCCAGTGAGTGGAAGCACAAGGTAGGTGTTTCTAATAAAGTGGCCAGTGAGAAGAAACACAAGGTAGGTGTTTCTGATAAAGTGGCCAGTGAGAAGAAACACAAGGTAGGTGTTTCCGATAAAGTGGCCAGTGAGAAGAAACACAAGGTAGGTGTTTCCGATAAAGTGGCCAGTCAGAGGAAATACACACTAGGTGTTTCCGATAAAGTGGCCAGTCAGAGGAAATACGCACTAGGTGTTTCCAATAAAGTGGCCAGTTAGAAAGCACAAAGTAAATGTTTCTAATAAAGTGGCCACAAAGTAGGTGTTTCTAATAAAGTGGCCAGTCAGAGGAAACACAAGACAGGTGTTTCTGATAAAGTGGCCAGTGAGAAGAAACACAAGGTAGGTGTTTCTGAAAAAGTGGCCAGTCAAAGAAAATACACTGTAGGTGTTTCCAATATAGTGGCCAGTTAGAAAGCACAAGGTAGGTGTTTCTGATAAAGTGGCCACAAAGTAGGTGTTTCTAATAAAGTGACCAGTGAGGAAGCACAAGGTGGATGTTTCCGATAAAGTGGCCAGTGAGCAGACTGTTCTTGCTGCTCGCTCGGGGACTTTGGGTTCGTGCTGACGAGACGAGATCCCTGTTGTCCCCGTCTCCTCTGACGTTTCCCATGATTCAGCAGCAGTCTGTCAGTCTGTCATGCAGTAAGCACTGTGTGAGTGTTAGCTGCTAAGTGGCTGCTTTTTAAGAGCTTTGAGCTGTTGAGCTTTTATTTTGTGCTGGTTTTACTGATATACTGATCTCACATTCGCTGTTATCTAGAACCTCCAGAAGGACTAGAGTGATATATATTCTGCTTGCACTTACAACCTATCTAGAACCTCCAGAAGGACTAGAGTGATATATATTCTGCTTGCACTTACAACCTATCTAGAACCTCCAGAAGGACTGGAGTGATGTTTGGTCTGCTCATACTACATACTGATACACTGTCTCATTACACGTAGCATCTAATACACTGTCCGATTACACGTAGCATCTGATACACCGTCTGATTATACACTTAGCATCTGAGACACTGTCCGATTACACGTAGCATCTGATACACCGTCTGATTATACACTTAGCATCTGATACACCATCTGATTATACACTTAGCATCTGATACACTGTCCGATTACACTTAGCATCTAATACACTGTCTGATTACACGTAGCATCTGATACACTGTCTGATTACACGTAGCATCTGATACACTGTCTGATTACACGTAGCATCTGATACACTGTCTGATTACGCTTAGCATCTAATACACCGTCTGATTATACACTTAGCATCTAATACACCGTCTGATTATACACTTAGCTTGTGATACACTGTCTGATTACGCGTAGCATCTAATACACCGTCTGATTACACGTAGCATCTGATACACTGTCTGATTACGCTTAGCATCTAATACACCGTCTGATTACACGTAGCATCTAATACACCGTCTGATTACACGTAGCATCTGATACACCGTCTGATTATACACGTAGCATCTGATACACCGTCTGATTATACACGTAGCATCTGATACACTGTCGGATTACGCGTAGCATCTGATACACCGTCGGATTACGCGTAGCATCTGATACACTGTCGGATTACACGTAGCATCTGATACACCGTCTGATTACGCGTAGCATCTGATACACTGTCTGATTACGCGTAGCATCTGATACACTGTCCGATTACGCGTAGCATCTGATACACTGTCCGATTACACGTAGCATTTGATACACCGTCTGATTACACGTAGCATCTCATACACCGTCCGATTACACGTAGCATCTCATACACCGTCTGATTACACGTAGCATCTGATACACTGTCCGATTACACTTAGCATCTGAGGCTCACCCAGAGAATCATGGGGAGCAGGAAGGCGGTGGAGGCAACCCTCAGTCCAGGCTTGGAAAAGTCTCGGCAGTGTTGTCTTGTTTATTTGTTTATTTGTTTGCTCACCTGTGCTCTGACCCCTGCCTGCTGTGGTGGGTCTTGGAATACCTGCCCCCCCCGCCCCTAGTTTCCAGGCTGGACTCCCTGACTCGGCTTCTCTGGTATTAGGTGGAGTTGAGATGTGATCATTACTGAGTGGTTGTGCTTTATATTCAGGAGGCTCAGTCAGGAGGCAGTGAGTGCAGTGTTTTATCCCGCGAGTCTGTTTTTGCTGATTGTCGCTTGACGGTACTAGACGCACGTAGAACGGTTCCGCTTTGCAGACCGTGTCGCACTGCCTCTGATACATTTTAAAGGAGTTCGACTCGTGCAGCGAATTAAAACGAGGAATTGGCAGAAGAGTGTAGACGTCTACTGTAAAACGAGGAGGTGGAGGACCAGACGGGGTTTTAGTCACCAGGGTTTTAGTCACCAGGGTTTTAGTCACCAGGGTTTCAGTCACCAGGGTTTTAGTCACCAGGGTTTCGGTGATTACTTGTGCTTAACTATATAAACAAATGCGATTAACCACAATTAGCTATGCAAGCGAATGATTAATCACAATTAGTTATACAAATGGATGTGATTGATCACGATTAGCTATGCAGACAAATGTGATTAATCACACTTAGCTATGCAACCAAATGTAATTATCACGATTAGTTATACAAACTAATGCTATTAATCATAATTACTAAGCAATCAAATGTGATTAATCTCTATTAACTGTGCAAACAAATGTGATTAATCATGGTTGGCTATGCAACCAAATGTGATAACTTGTGCGTAACTATGTAAACGAATGTGATTCATCACGATTGGCTATGCAGACAAATGTGATTAGTTATACAAATTAATGCTATTAATCACGGTTACTATGCAGCTGAATGTGACTAATCGCAATTAACTATGCAAATGAATGTGATTAATCACGATTAGTTATACAAATGGATGTGATTAACCACAATTGGTTATACAAATGGATGTGATTAACCACAATTAGCTATGCAAGCGAATGTGATTCATCACAATTAGTTATACAAATGGATGTGATTGATCACGATTAGCTATGCAGACAAATGTGATTAATCACACTTAGCTGTGCAACCAAATGTAATTATCACGATTAGTTATACAAACTAATGCTATTAATCATAATTACTAAGCAATCAAATGTGATTAATCTCTATTAACTGTGCAACCAAATGTGATTAATCTCTATTAACTGTGCAACCAAATGTGATTAATCACAGTTGGCTATGCATGTGATTACCTGTGCCTAACTATGTAAACGAATTTGAGTAATCACGATTAACTATGCAAATGATCATCACAAATACCCACACAGATAATGTAATTAGTTATGATTACATGTGCAGACGGTGTCACCCCAGACAGCACTGGACTCCAGAAGGATATTGCTTTTCGTCAGCCGGGTCAGAGCAGCCGGGTCAGAGCCGCCGGGTCAGACTCTGAAACTACTGTGTTTGATTTCGCGGGTAAAGTTTGTTCCTCACAGCTTTAATAAACAAGCAAGTTCAGAACCGAATAAAGGATGAGCTCGCTGCGCTCGGACCAGAGGTCACAGAGCCGGTCAGGGGGTCAGGATGGAGGAGAAGAGAGGTCGCTGATCTCCGTATTGACGGAGCCTGAAGGCCTGGGCGGGGAGCTGTCGGCTCTCCTGTAGCTCTGCAGTGCATGTCTGTGGTTCCTGGAAGAACGCCTGAAGAAACCGTAGAAACATGTTTTCAGCCCTGATGATCATCCGTTAGCTGCCATGCCAATCAGGGGCTTCCTGAAGCCGACAGGAAGTGTGCTTTTTCTTTGTTGTTCCTAACGACGTCTTGGCAACATTCAGAAGCGTGACGTCTGATTGGCGCGTCTCTCCTCAGGTCTAATTAATCACTAATTCTCCTGTCAGCTCTGCAGAAGACGCAGAGACGTGACTGGGGTCGTTCTCAGGGTTGCCAGATTCTGAATTTTCAAGGTTGCCAGTGTAGAAAATCATCATGTGGTGCCTTCCAGATTCTTTAACTCAGGGTTGCCAGGTTGTACATTTTAATGACTTGTGCTTTGATTAATGGTTGCCAGATTTTTACCTTTTGAATGACCATTCAGGGTTGCCAGATTCTGAATAGTTGGAATGTTGTACTGACCCCTTTTTTTGTCTTCAGGGTTGCCAAATTTCCAATATACACAACCAACTTAGACCAACTATAGAATTCAGTACTTTAATCCAGGGTTGCCAGATTTTGATTGTTCATTTTTTTTCATCACTTTTTTGTTATTTTTATTACACAGATTGCCAGATTGTGTAAATTATGTAAATGTCCAGTTTTTATTTTTTATATTCCGGTCTGTTTTAGGGTTGCCAGATTCAGGGCTGATACAGGGTTTCCAGATTGTGAATGTTGTAAATGTTCAGTTTTACACTCCAGGTTTTCCAGATTCTCTGATGTTGCCAGATTTTTTCATATATATATATATATATATATATATATATAATATAATATATTAATAAATATATATAATATCTCTGCTCTGCCAGATATGTAACCAGTTCTCTTAATCATGGTTGCCAGATAGTGAATTTAGTGGCCAGTTCTGTGCTTCACAGCTTAAAGCACATTCATCAGGTTGCCAGATTCGACTCTTTTAAGATTCTAATGAGCTTGTTTGGTGTATCCTTGCTAGCTTTGGAACTTTATCATGACCATCTTTGATAGATTGTGAATGTTTGGATTCAGGGTTGCCAGATTTTGTTTGTTTTTTTTTCACAGTCAAGCCTGATTCAGTGTTGCCAGATTTGGAATTTTCTGATTCAGGTTGCCAGATACTACATTTTCTCTACTTATTCTAGTTTTAAAGTTTTTTTCCAGTTTTTTTTCTTTCCTGCAACTGTAAGCTAAAACATGGTTGACAAGGGAGCTCCCAAGGCCTCATGGAGGCTCATGGATGTCCCACCTCACAAGAGGTTTTAGGTCTTGTGGAGTCCATGCCTCGAACGGCCAGAGGTGGTATTAATGTTATGGCTGATATGTATATATGTTAATGCATGATGAGACTCCAGTCACTTGTTTAGAGGCAGTTCGTTTGGACGAGGCGGGAAAGTTAAAGCCAGCCCAAGGCTAAATTAATGAGGAGCGCTGCTCTGGAGGCAGCAGGTACAGTGTGTGTGTGTGTGTGTGTGTGTGTGTCCTCCAAACATCTGATTATTCAGCTCTGTCCTCGGCTTCAGCGTCTGCTCCACACAACTAGCCGTGCTCTTTAAAAAGGAGGTGCACAGCTGTGCTGCACCAGGCTTCACATCATTAGAGAGTAAAGCTGGAGTGATACACTCTCCATCTGTGGAAGCGCAAGGTAGGGGTTTCCAATAAAGTGGCCAGTGTGTGCAAGCATAAGGCAGGTGTTTCTAATAAAGTGACCTGTAAGGGGAAGCACAAGACCAGTGTTTCCAATAAAGTGGCCAGCAAGTGGACTTCACATGGTTGATGTTTCTAATAAAGTAGCCAGTAAGGAAACACAAGGTAGGTGTTTCTAATAAAGCGGCCAGTGAGGAAGCACAAGACCAGTGTTTCCAATAAAGTGGCCAGCAAGTGGACTTCACATGGTTGATGTTTCTAATAAAGTAGCCAGTAAGGAAACACAAGGTAAAGGTAAAGGTAAAGGTGCACGTATTTGTCACTGTACACTGTACAGCGAAATGTGTCCTCCGCATTTAACCCATCTGGTAGTGAACACACACTCACACACACACATGTGTTAGGGGCAGTGAGTACACACACGCACCCAGAGCGGTGGGCAGCCAACTCCAGCGCCCGGGGAGCAGAGAGGGTAAAGGGCCTTGCTCAAGGGCCCAACAGTGGTAGGTGTTTCTAATAAAGCGGCCAGTGAGGAAGCACAAGGTAGGTGTTTCCAATAAAATAGCCTGTAAGGGGAAGCACAAGATCAGTGTTTCCAATAAAGTGGCCAGCAAGTGGACTTCACATGGTTGATATTTCCAATAAAGTGGCCGGTGAGTGGGACCCGATTGTAACCCCTCCGTCCTGCTCTGGAGAACCGAACATGCTGAGCCAGCGGGTCCCTGTTTCTCCCATGAGCCTCATTACAGTCGAATGCCCTTATTGAGCACTATCTCGCAGATACACAGTTAGAGAGTAATGGTATTGTGTGTGTGTGTGTGTGTGTGTGTGTGTGTGTGTGTGTGTGTGTGTGTGGAGAGGGAGGGAGGGGGGTATTGTTGGCTCCTTGGGCCTATGGATGAGTGTTCACACACAACACGGACTAATCCTCTCATCATTCTGGACCACAAAAGCCAGGAAGTCTCAAAAATAGCTCCACACATTTACATGGAGCAGCTCGAGCTTAATAGAGTCGTTGCTTTGTTGGTATTTTTAGATTCAGCTCTTTGCCGTCAGAAAATGGGAAGCAGATAAAGACGCTCTCTCTCTCTTTGTGCGTCCAATCGCTCTCTCTCTCTTTCCTGTCCCTCCATGCCTCTCCTCAAACTCACATTCCTCTCGCCCCCTTAGAGCAATTAAAACATATGGGAATGATATTCTCCTACCACTCGCTGCAGGCAACTCACACAGCTTCACATCACATGCCTGCTAATGGCAATTAACATTTAAAACCATAGATCACGTAGGTCCATTTGAATCCATAGATCACTTAGGTACATTTGACACTATAGATCACTTAGGTACATTTGACACTATAGATCACTTAGGTACATTTGACACTATAGATCACTTAGGTACATTTAAAACATAGATCACTAAGGTACATTTGAAAACAGGAGTTACATAGGTACATTGCAAACCGCTGATCACAAAGGTACATTTAAGTATTAGATCACGTAGGTCCATTTGAAGCCATTACTTAGGTATGTTTTACATTATAGATCACTTAAATGAAAAAAAATAGATATTCTCTTTGTTCGTCCTCTCTCTCTCTCTCTCTCTCTCTCTCTCTCTCTCTCATCTGTCTTCAAACTCCCATTCCTCTTACCCCTCCTTATAGTAATTTAAACATATGGGAATGATATCCTTTTACTGCTTGCTGGAGGTAAACACACACAGCTTCACATCACATGGCCGACTGCCAGGGCAGGGTTTTAACTTTCCCTCTGCCATTAGACTCTTTTCTGACCCAGATTTTGAAGTTCTGATCTGTCTCGTTTTGTGCTGCAGA
The DNA here is from genome assembly GCF_030463535.1 of Salminus brasiliensis. Taxonomy (NCBI): domain Eukaryota; kingdom Metazoa; phylum Chordata; class Actinopteri; order Characiformes; family Bryconidae; genus Salminus; species Salminus brasiliensis. The sequence goes on along the minus strand of NC_132892.1, from coordinate 890,512 downwards.
CACCCAAAGAAAACTGATGGATCAACTCTAAGCAAATCGTCTCCGACAGAGGGGCCCATGAGGAAGCGGTTACAAGATTGTAGAAGTGGTGAGGGGTGGGGGGGTAGGGGGGTGGGCCAATGGGACGGGTGGCCTATTTCTTAAGCAAACAGAGCTCTCCCAGAAAGGCAAATGATCTGCTCTGGGAGTTGTTCACTTGTTTGGGGAAATCCTAATTTTGTTTGTAATTAGCTGTAGAAATGAGTAATACGGTCGATAACTCAGATCATTAAACTGACACAGACTGAAAACACTAGTGTGAAGAAACTACACTGAAGGTCACACTGTGCTTCACCTGGAGAACTCTGAAGCTGGAGATCGCCTCGGTGCATCTGGAACCCTCTACCGTCTAGGTTCTTCTGAAACTGTATATGTACGTATATTCAATACTGTTGGGCACATTTATAACCGCACATCTCTTAGAAACGTCTGGAACCATAGATCACCTAGGTTCATTTAAAAAATACAGATCACTTAGTATGTTTGAAACCATAGATCACCTAGGTACATTAGAAACTGTGGATTACTGTGTGATTCAGTTGGTGACTTGCATACCATAGATCACTTAGGTACATTTAAGTCATAGATCACTTAGGTACATTTAAGTCATAGATCACTTAGGTACATTTGAAACCATAGATCACTTAGGTACACTTAAGTCATATATCACTTAGGTACATTTGAAACCATAGATCACTTAGGTACACTTAAGTCATATATCACTTAGGTACATTTGAAACCATAGATCACTTAGGTACATTTAAGTCATAGATCACTTAGGTACATTTGGAACTATAGATCACTTAGGTACATTTAAAACCATAGATCACTTAGGTACATTTAAGTCATAGATCACTTAGGTACATTTAAAACCATAGATCACTTAGGTACATTTAAGTCATAGATCACTTAGGTACATTTAAAACCATAGATCACTTAGGTACATTTAAAACCATAGATCACTTAGGTACACTTAAGTCATAGATCACTTAGGTACATTTGGAACTATAGATCACTTAGGTACACTTGAAACCATAGATCACTTAGGTACATTTAAGTCATAGATCACTTAGGTACATTTGAAACCATAGATCACTTAGGTACATTTAAGTCATAGATCACTTAGGTACATTTGAAACCATAGATCACTTAGGTACATTTGAAACCGTAGATCACTTAGGTACATTTAAGTCATAGATCACTTAGGTACATTTAAAACCATAGATCACTTAGGTACATTTAAAACCATAGATCACTTAGGTACATCTGATCACCTAGGTTAACATTAGATTCCCATTGATTCTACAGTGTCTGTGGATTCATACAGTTCTGGAAATGTTATGTTGCGTTAAATATATATTACAATAAACTGTAATCGGAGGTGTCAGCGGCTCCTCAGGCCTCGGCTTCAGTCAGACCACTCTTTGCTGCGCTGATGCGGAATCACTGCAGTGCCCTTGTTTGGTAATGCCCCAGATTTACGATACACAGTCTCATCCTTCAGGACCCCTCGGATCCACATTAGGCTGACGGTTCAAAGAAGCAAATGTGTGTATAAGTCGAGACGCTCTCGTGCTTTGGTCCCCGCTCTTAAAACTCTCGCAATCCTCTCTGGAGTGCATTTGTCTTCTCCAGACTCAATCCCCCCTTCAGATAAGGCTCGGTGCTCGCTCGAGTGGGGAGAAGTGTGTGTGTGTGTGTGTGTGTGTGGTAGGTCTGGGGGGGGGTCGTGTAGCATAAACCACAAAGCGAGCCGGATTACAGCTGAAGTTTCAGCGCTCTGAAGCCACCCCTCAGCACCGTGGAAATGCCAGCACAGGAAAGGCCCTCCTGTAGAGCACTGAACTCTTCTGCAGGGGACAGTCTGGTCAGAGCCACACACACACCCTGCTGTGACATGGCGGTAACACACACACATACACAGAGGGAGTGCCACCGGGGGCGAAGTTGAGAATGTCAGGTTCAATCTCACGTTTTGAGCCCACCTACCTGAACCCTGAAGCTGCACAGTGTGAACAGAGTCAACTTTGTACAGTTCAGAACTTCCAACGCCATCAATATCCAGTATGAAGCTCTAATATCATTAATATCCAGTATGAAGTTCTAATAGCATTAATATCCAGTATGAAGCTCTAATAGCATTAATATCCAGTATGAAGTTCTAATATCATTAATATCCAGTATGAAGCTCTAATAACATTAATATCCAGTATGAAGCTCTAATAGCATTAATATCCAGTATGAAGCTCTAATAACATTAATATCCAGTATGAAGCTCTAATAGCATTAATATCCAGTATGAAGTTCTAATAACATTAATATCCAGTATGAAGCTCTAATATCATTAATATCCAGTATGAAGCTCTAATATCATTAATATCCAGTATGAAGCTCTAATAACATTAATATCCAGTATGAAGTTCTAATAGCATTAATATCCAGTATGAAGTTCTAATAACATTAATATCCAGTATGAAGCTCTGATATAATTAATATCCAGTATGAAGCTCTAATAACATTAATATCCAGTATGAAGTTCTAATAACATTAAAATCCAGTATGAAGTTCTAATAACATGAATATCCAGTATGAAGCGCTAATATCATTAAAATCCAGTATGAAACTCTAATAACGTGAATATCCAGTATGAAGCTCTAATATCATTAATATCCAGTATGAAGCTCTAATATCATTAATATCCAGTATAAATCTCTGATAGCATTAATATCCAGTATGAAGCTCTGATATCATTAATATCCAGTATGAAGCTCTAATATCATTAATATCCAGTATGAATCTCTGATAGCATTAATATCCAGTATGAATCTCTGATAGCATTAATATCCAGTATGATATATGACATAACCAGTATGTGTATAAATAATTAATTCTTAGTGGAATCAGAAGTTGACCAGTATCACAGTTTCATGGCTGGGAGGAAACTCCTTCAGGAAAGCAGCTGCATTACCAGTGCTGAGCAGTGTTAGTGCTAATGGCCCGGCTGGGAGTTTACTGAGGGCTTTACAGGCTGACGATCGGCTCTGTGGCCTTTTGGAAGCATCGGGGATCACGAGGAGTGATTATCACGACATCCCCGCATCCCATTTGTGTCTGTGACTTTATTAGAAACACCTACCTTGTGCTTCCACTCACTGGCCACTTTATTAGAAACACCTACCTTGTGCTTCCACTCACTGGCCACTTTATTAGAAACCCCTACCTTGTGCTTCCACTCACTGGCCACTTTATTAGAAACTCCTACCTTGTGCTTCCACTCACTGGCCACTTTATTAGAAACACCTACCTTGTGCTTCCACTCACTGGCCACTTTATTAGAAACCCCTACCTTGTGCTTCTACTCGTTGGCCACTTTATTAGAAACACCTACCTTGTTCTTTCACTCACTGGCCACTTTATTAGAAACACCTACCTTGTGCTTCCACTCACTGGCCACTTTATTAGAAACCCCTACCTTGTGCTTCTACTCGTTGGCCACTTTATTAGAAACACCTACCTTGTTCTTTCACTCACTGGCCACTTTATTAGAAACCCCTACCTTGTGCTTCTACTCGTTGGCCACTTTATTAGAAACACCTACCTTGTTCTTGCCCTCACTGGGCCACTTTATGGGTCCTCGTTCTGCTTGTCTGATGTTCTTCTGGGTTCATGTGGTTTCCACACCAAGTCTGGCTTCAGTCTGAAGCAAAATTAGACCCCCCAGTAAATCACTGATCACACAAGCCCACCGAAAGCTCCAGCGCCACGCTAACGCAAACAGCATGCCTGCAGAGAGAGCTGGAGATGGGGGAGGGGCCAGCCGAGAATGTTCTGCTCACGGTTCTTCATGCACTCGCTGTGAGGTCATCAGGAAGTGCATTATTGTGGAGCATGTGCTTATCTGGACTTAATAAACGAGACCGGTCCGTTACTCCAGAACTCGGCGCTGGTCAGACAGCGGCCAGCACACTCAGTTCTAGCCAAAAGTGTGTCCACTCGCTGAGGTGTCCATGGCCCACATTCTTTTGGTGTTGTATTTTTGACCTCTGACATCCACTGATGATTACAGTGTCTTTGAAGTTGATATATGTAAATGAGCTCTGTTCTCATTGGTGCCTTGTTCACTGAGCTCATTAGAACGTCAGTGTGAGTAGGCGGGGCTAAACTACTGTGGGCTAAATGAGTAAATGTGGTGGGTTCCCACTACCAGGCAGTTCCTAGGCTGTTGCTGTGTGGTCACTAGGGTGAAAGTGGTTGCTAAGAGATCGTAGGTGATGGCTAGGTGGTTGCTATGCATTTGCAGTGGCTCCCAGGGTGTCTGAATGCAGTTGCTATGGTATTTCAGGTGGTTGCTTAGTAGTCCCCAGGTGGTTGTCAAGGTGTTATTAGGTGAGGACTATGGTGGTCGCTATGGTATACCTGATGGTTGCTAAGACAGTTGCTAATGTGTTCCTGGTGGTTGTTGTCATGGTTGTTGGGGTATTTGTGGTGGCTGCTAGGGAGCTGCTGTCCTTTCCAAGGTATGTTTTCAAGGTATTTCAGGTGTCTGCATATATTGTTGCTAAGATGTTCCAGACAGTTGCTAAGCTGTTGCTAGGTGAAAGTGTTGCTAAGATATCATAGTCTGTATGCAGTTGCTATGGTATTTCTGCGGTATTTCAGATGTCAGGTAAACTCTCCAGCAGGGAGGTGAACCTCAAGCCCCACGTCGGGACTGACGTCCACCAGCTGCCCGCCCAGCGAGGGCCCTCTACTCCATTTCTGCCCATTTCCCGACGCCTTCCTCTCTCGGTATCCCGACCTCCACCCCGGAGCGTGTCCGATCTCAGCTGAGCCCGAGGCGGAGCGTCCACTTCCAGCTAACAGCTGCCAGATTTTAGCGGGTCGGCGTTAAAAAAAAATAAAAAATGAGTTCAGCTCTTCCGAAACTTTCGGCGGCCTTTCTCCTCCTTCTGGAGATCTTTAAGGTGCTTTCTCCAGGTGCTCTTTATTCCGCAAAGCCGCTGCGGAAGCGAGGGAAGAAAACCAGGGCGCTAGGGGCTAAGCGCTAAACCTGGCAAACATTTCTATAATCGCCCTCCCGAAAATAAATAAAGAAAGAAATAAATAAAAAGGCCTGGGCTGCACCGCTGCACCGCTGAATAGACCTATTTTCTGCTCGTTTTCAAGTCGGGAGCTTTTAAAGCGACGAGCGCTTCCTCCGGACTCCATGTTCCAGCAGGAAATGCTAATACTGAGTCATGTAATCGTAATTCTCTCGGACTGATAAAGTCATATGAGGCGCCCGTCACTGACCTGGCTCAATGGCTTCTAGCATTTTCCCGGCCCCCGACAAAAGCCAAGAAGGAGCGTTGAGAAAGACCTCACCATGAGGTGCTCGCTCATTGGTGCCGCTCATGAATTTCAATAGAGGAGAAAAACTGAAAGAGAGAAAGAAGTGTATTTAACTGAGCTTCAGAAGACGGCTCTCGCTCACTTCCCTTTTCGCTAGCTGTCTCTCGTGAAATGCGATTCAATAGACTCGGCTCCCCCAATTCAGCCTCGAGACTAAAGGCTTTCTGCGGTTGATCAAAACCACATTAATATTAATTTGCTCTTTGTGAAAAAGCTTATTGTGTGACGGCTTTTTGTCTGTCTTTTGGTTCTGCTATCTTTTTGACACAGTCGCATAGTCATAGTCGGACTCTGCTGGGCGGAATTGTACTACGCACTATCGCGCCTGCTGATCACTACACAACGGAGCTTGACGTGAAGGTGCTTTAGAGCTGCCAGTGTACGTCAACATTGAGGGGTTCCAGCGATGCAACGTTTACTGTAACTAACAGGTGCAGTATCGTCTTTAGAGGGCGACGGTGAGTAACGTTTACTGTAACTAACAGGTGCGGTATCGTCTTTAGAGGGCGACGGTGAGTAACGTTTACTGTAACTAACAGGTGCAGTGACGTCTTTAGAGGGCGACGGTGAGTAACGTTTACTGTAACTAACAGGTGCAGTATCGTCTTTAGAGGGCGACGGTGAGTAACGTTTACTGTAACTAACAGGTGCAGTATCGTCTTTAGAGGGCGACGGTGAGTAACGTTTACTGTAACTAACAGGTGCAGTATCGTCTTTAGAGGGCGACGGTGAGTAACGTTTACTGTGACTAACAGGTGCAGTGATGTCTTTAGAGGGCAACGGTGAGTAATGTTTACTGTAACTAACAGGTGCAGTGATGTCTTTAGAGGGCGACGGTGAGTAACGTTTACTGTAACTAACAGGTGCAGTGATGTCTTTAGAGGGCGACGGTGAGTAACGTTTACTGTAACTAACAGGTGCAGTGATGTCTTTAGAGGGCGATGGTGAGTAACGTTTACTGTAACTAACAGGTGCAGTGATGTCTTTAGAGGGCAACGGTGAGTAACGTTTACTGTAACTAACAGGTGCAGTGAGGTCTTTAGAGGGCGACGGTGAGTAACGTTTACTGTAACTAACAGGTGCAGTATCGTCTTTAGAGGGCGACGGTGAGTAACGTTTACTGTAACCAACAGATGCAGTGATGTCTTTAGAGGGCGACGGTGAGTAACGTTTACTGTAACTAACAGGTGCAGTATCGTCTTTAGAGGGCGACGGTGAGTAACGTTTACTGTAACTAACAGGTGCAGTGACGCCTTTAGAGGGCGACGGTGAGTAACGTTTACTGTAACTAACAGGTGAAGTATCGTCTTTAGAGGGAGACGGTGAGTAACGTTTACTGTAACTAACAGGTGCAGTATCGTCTTTAGAGGGCGACGGTGAGTAACGTTTACTGTAACTAACAGGTGCAGTGACGTCTTTAGAGGGCGACGGTGAGTAACGTTCACTGTAACTAACAGGTGCAGTATCGTCTTTAGAGGGCGACGGTGAGTAACGTTCACTGTAACTAACAGGTGCAGTATCGTCTTTAGAGGGCGACGGTGAGTAACGTTTACTGTAACTAACAGGTGCAGTATCGTCTTTAGAGGGCGACGGTGAGTAACGTTTACTGTAACTAACAGGTGCAGTATCGTTTTTAGAGGGCGACGGTGAGTAACGTTTACTGTAACTAACAGGTGCAGCGTCGTCTTTAGAGGGCGACGGTGAGTAACGTTTACTGTAACTAACAGGTGCAGTATCGTTTTTAGAGGGCGACGGTGAGTAACGTTTACTGTAACTTCTCATCTCGTTTGGTTCTGGAGGCACTGGAGCTCTTTTCTCTCCTCACGTTAAAACAGGACAACCATTAATTCTTGTGAGGCGTAATTTGCATATGAAACATTCATGAGCCTTTGTCATCCCGGGCCTCCGCTGGAAGGACCCGGAGAAGACGAATGGGAAAGAAGAGAGAGAGAGCGAGAGCTTTCATTTTCACCAGAAAGAAAACGAAGTCGCTCCCAAAGTTCTGGGAGAGATTTCTGCGGCTCGTTGTGCCGGGCCAACCGTGAGCTCATTTGCATAAGCTGCAGGATCAGGATCATTTGATCTGGAACCCGTCTGTGATCAAGGACAAGCGAAGAGCAACCGATGAACCGGCTGTGAGAGACAGAGGAAAACAGGTCCGCAAGTAAACAAATAAATAACAATACAGTTAACGGGAAGGAGTCAGACTTACCTAGCCTCGCACTGCCCACCGGGGGCAGTACAGCGAACGATGTCGGCCTGAAACCCCTACCTTGTGCTTCCACTCATTGGCCACTTTATTGGAAACCCCTACCTTGTGCTTCCACTCATTGGCCACTTTATTGGAAACCCCTACCTTGTGCTTCCACTCACTGGCCACTTTATTGGAAACCCCTACCTTGTGCTTCCACTCATTGGCCACTTTATTGGAAACCCCTACCTTGTGCTTCCACTCACTGGCCACTTTATTGGAAACCCCTACCTTGTGCTTCCACTCATTGGCCACTTTATTGGAAACCCCTACCTTGTGCTTCCACTCACCGGCCACTTTATTAGAAACCCCTACCTTGTGCTTCCACTCATTGGCCACTTTATTGGAAACCCCTACCTTGTGCTTCCACTCACTGGCCACTTTATTGGAAACCCCTACCTTGTGCTTCCACTCATTGGCCACTTTATTGGAAACCCCTACCTTGTGCTTCCACTCATTGGCCACTTTATTGGAAACCCCTACCTTGTGCTTCCACTCATTGGCCACTTTATTAGAAACACCTACCTTGTGCTTCCACTCACTGGCCACTTTATTAGAAACACCTACCCTGTGCTTCCACTCACTGGCCACTTTATCAGAAACACCTACCTTGTGCTTCCACTTACTGGCCACTTTATTGGAAACACCTACCTTGTGCTTCCACTCACTGGCCACTTTATCAGAAACACCTACCTTGTGCTTCCACTCTCTGGCCACTTTATCAGAAACCCCTACCTTGTGCTTCCACTTACTGGCCACTTTATTGGAAACCCCTACCTTGTGCTTCCACTCTCTGGCCACTTTATTAGAAACCCCTACCTCGTGCTTCCACTCACTGGCCACTTTATTGGAAACCCCTACCTACTACATTCATTTATAGACAGTCTTCAGCTGCAGTACCGATCCCTTCCTCCAGAAGATCACACCCCACCCTAGTCCTTCTGTCTAGCGCTGGGTGGGACAGACGTGCGGCGCTGTCCTCCGCCCTCCGGCCCGTCCAATTAAAGTCACGCACAAATACCTGCTGATGACCACCAAGCCTTGCCACGCTCTCGCTGGACTCCTAGCAGGGCTTTCTGTTCTCCGCCAGCTCTCCACTTTCACATGCCGCTCTCGTGGTCGCCCTTGCCCAGAGCGCCGGGAAGCTGTGGAGGTTTGAGAGCGGGCGGGGGTTTTGTTTGCTGCTGCTGGCGCCGGGCCGGGCCGGTTCTCCTTTCTCTTTTTCAGCTCTTTTTAAAGCGCTAATCCATCATAGCAGCTTATTTGTTGCTGTTGTTTATAGTGTCTGATTCGGGAGCAGCGCAGACGACCTTTTTCAAGTGGAGCGCTTTCTGCCTCTCGGCAGTATTTCCAGCCTTTTCCACAAACTTTGGTAATTACCTTCCTCCCTTTAAGTGACCCCGGAGTAACAGCCGAGCCTGTCGCCTCTTCTGCTGCCAGACAGGCTCCACTATCCCGGCGCGCAGGCTGCTCATCAGAGCGCTCCTGCAGGACGATAAGTGCACAAAATAGCCCTTATTTGGGTTCTTCACTGCAGATGTGTTGAAAAAGAGGGTGGGGAGACCCAACCTTCAGCATGGCCCTGGAGGACCTAGCCATCACCCGTAATTCTGACTGAACGATCTCAGAGACGTGGTGTGGAAGCACCGACTGTAAACATCTCATCCAGCTGTGTCTGCTGTACACTAGCAACACCCTAACAACCTGGTGGACCACCAAAGCACACACCTAGCAACCGCCCTGTACAGCACTGGAGCCACCAAGCAGCACTCCAAACAATCGTCCAGCAACATCCATCTGACCACTGGCATATCACAGGAACCACCAAATATCACCCTCAATGGCATGGCATCCACCCCCGGCACCCCGGCAACCGTCCTTTCATGACACAGCAACTAGTTAGCAGCACCCTACAGACCTTCAAACAGTCTCCTAGCAACCTACTGGCCAGTAAGTGGAAGCACAAGGTAGGTGTTTCTGATAAAGTGGCCAGTGAGTGAAGGCACAAGCTAGGTGTTTCTGATAAAGTGGCCAGTGAGCTGAAGTATAAGCTAGGTGTTTCTGATAAAGTGGCCAGTGAGTGGAAGCACAAGGTAGGTGTTTCTAATAAAGTGGCCAGTGAGTGGAAAGAAGCACAAGGTAGGTGTTTCTAATAAAGTGGCCAGTGAGTGGAAGCACAAGCTAGGTGTTTCTGATAAAGTGGCCAGGGAGTGGAAGCACAAGGTAGGGGTTTCTAATAAAGTGGCCAGTGAGTGAAAGCACAAGCTAGGTGTTTCTGATAAAGTGGCCAGGGAGTGGAAGCACAAGGTAGGTGTTTCTAATAAAGTGGCCAGTGAGTGGAAGCACAAGGTAGGTGTTTCTAATAAAGTGGCCAGTGAGTGGAAGCACAAGCTAGGTGTTTCTAATAAAGTGGCCAGTGAGTGGAAGCACAAGCTAGGTGTTTCTGATAAAGTGGCCAGTAAGCTGATGTATAAGCTAGGTGTTTCTGATAAAGTGGCCAGTGAGTGGAAGCACAAGGTAGGTGTTTCTAATAAAGTGGCCAGTGAGTGAAAGCACAAGCTAGGTGTTTCTGATAAAGTGGCCAGTGAGCTGAAGTATAAGCTAGGTGTTTCTGATAAAGTGGCCAGTGAGCTGAGGTATAAGCTAGGTGTTTCTGATAAAGTGGCCAGTGAGCTGAGGTATAAACTAGGTGTTTCTGATAAAGTGGCCAGTGAGCTGAGGTATAAGCTAGGTGTTTCTGATAAAGTGGCCAGTGAGCTGAGGTATAAGCTAGGTGTTTCTGATAAAGTGGCCAGTGAGCTGAAGTATAAGCTAGGTGTTTCTGATAAAGTGGCCAGTGAGCTGAAGTATAAGCTAGGTGTTTCTGATAAAGTGGCCAGTGAGCTGAAGTATAAGCTAGGTGTTTCTGATAAAGTGGCCAGTAAGCTGAAGTATAAGCTAGGTGTTTCTGATAAAGTGGCCAGAGAGTGGAAGCACAAGGTAGGTGTTTCTAATAAAGTGGCCAGTGAGTGGAAGCACAAGGTAGGTGTTTCTAATAAAGTGGCCAGTGAGTGAAAGCACAAGCTAGGTGTTTCTGATAAAGTGGCCAGTGAGCTGAAGTATAAGCTAGGTGTTTCTGATAAAGTGGCCAGTGAGCTGAAGTATAAGCTAGGTGTTTCTGATAAAGTGGCCAGTGAGCTGAGGTATAAGCTAGGTGTTTCTGATAAAGTGGCCAGTGAGCTGAGGTATAAGCTAGGTGTTTCTGATAAAGTGGCCAGTGAGCTGAGGTATAAGCTAGGTGTTTCTGATAAAGTGGCCAGTGAGCTGAAGTATAAGCTAGGTGTTTCTGATAAAGTGGCCAGTGAGCTGAGGTATAAGCTAGGTGTTTCTGATAAAGTGGCCAGTGAGCTGAAGTATAGGCTAGGTGTTTCTGATAAAGTGGCCAGTGAGCTGAAGTATAGGCTAGGTGTTTCTGATAAAGTGGCCAGTGAGCTGAAGTATAGGCTAGGTGTTTGTTATAGTGTGGATGGAGAGAGCATGTGCGCTGACGTCTGTTTACTCAGAGATTCAGTAAAGCCGCTAAAGCTTTGCCCACCGCAGCAAGCGCTGGTGCTGCCGACTCGGCGGCGCTGCCCGGCGCTGGGTAGATTCCTGCTCTGGATATCCGAGTGCTGCTGCGTATCTTTCAGAGAACATGTTTGGGGGTCGGATCCTGGCTTAACCTCTCTCCCTCTAATCCTCTGTCAGCAAACATTTCTGGATTAGCTCGTCAGCATCTAGCCATCATGCTACAGCTCCATCATCTGCCTCAGGCCTGTCAGTCACCTGCCAGGAAGCAGGGCCGTCACATCAGATCTCCAGAGCTGATACTAAAATGCAGTTTGGTCCCCCCTCCCAGTCCTCCACACCCTCAGAGCACAACGAGACCACCATGAGACCACCACGAGCACGTACCCAGACCAGTCCA
>NC_132892.1:868406-878685 GCF_030463535.1 Salminus brasiliensis | reverse complement strand
TTGAGAGAGGAGAGAGGGGAGAGGGGAGCTGAGTGAGGGAGAGTGAGGGAGAGAGAGAGAGAGAGGAGGGGAGAGTGAGTGAGGGAGAGAGAGAGAGAGATGAGGGGAGAGAGAGAGGGAGAGTGAGGGAGGGAGAGAGAGAGGGAGAGAGAGTGAGGGAGAGAGAGAGAGAGAGGGAGAGAGAGAGAGGGAGAGTGAGGGAGGAGAGAGAGAGGGAGAGAGAGTGAGGAGAGGGAGAGAGAGGGGAGAGTGAGGGAGGGAGAGAGAGAGGAGAGAGTGAGGGAGGGAGAGAGAGAGAGAGAGAGGGGGGGGAGAGAGAGAGAGGGAGAGAGAGAGGAGGAGAGAGAGAGTGAGAGAGAGAGAGGAGAGGTGGAGAGAGAGAGGGAGAGAGGGAGGGAGAGAGGGAGGAGAGAGAGAGGAGAGAGAGAGAGAGAGAGGGAGAGTGAGGGAGGGAGAGAGAGAGGGAGAGAGAGAGGGAGGGAGAGAGGGAGAGTGAGTGGCAGCTACATCAGGCTATTGATTGTGTTATTACTCGCTTTGAGAGTCAGGGAGATCGAGCGAGAGAGGAGGTGAGACAGTAAAAAAAATCTCTCTCTCTCTCTTGCTCGGCCTTCTTTCATGCCAGCTGTGCAACATCTGCTCAAAAGATCTCTTCTCATCTCTTTCTCGCTCGTTCTCTCTCTCTCTCTTTCTCTCATATGGTCTGTCTGTGATCTGCAGAACATCTGTGCAGACACCCCCCATTCCCTCTCTCTCTCTCTCTCTCTCTCGTCTCTCTCTCTCCCCCTCTCTCTCTATCTCTCTCTCTCTCTCCCTCTCCCTCTCTCCCTCTCTCTCCCCCCCTCCTCTCTCTCCTATCTCACTCTCTTTCTCTCTCTCTCCCTCTAATGAGTTTGGCCAGTGAGTGGAAGCACAAGGTAGGTGTTTCTAATAAAGTGGCCAGTGAGTGGAAGCACAAGCTAGGGGTGTGTTACAGCGGGGATGGAGAGAGCATGTAGCATTTGGGGGCAGAATGGTGATCTGAGGGTACTTCAGGGTTACGGGTTCAAAAGTCTCTCTCTCTCTCTCTCTCTCTCTCTCTCTCTCTTCCTCGTCTGCCGGCGAGGCTCCTTTCCAGGCTCAGAGTGGTTTGCCACGCGTGACACGTCCTGCACTCCCTCTCTCCAGCCAGCAGGTAGCCGAAGATGGATGAGGAGGTTTACCAGAGCCGAGCGCCAAGAGGCCGAACGGGTGGAAGGAAAATTCAGCTCCATAGAAGGTGCACAGAGGTCATTAAGGGAGGGTGAGGGAGGTGCTGTTGGTTGGAGATGGGTGACTTGTACAGTGTTGTGTTGTTGTTCTGCAGCTGCTTGTTAGCGTAGCCGCTTTGAAAAGTGTGTGTGTTCGGGAGGTAATTGTGAGTGAAGGTGAAACAAAAGCCTCCGTGATCCGCGGGAGATCCACCGCACGCTGGGTTAGAGCTCAAATTATGGAGAGTGATCTCCTCAAACAGACCAGAACCGTGATACACCCACATGCGCACTTCCACTTCCCCAAGAACATTCGGAAAGTGCAGCAGAGGTGCTGGAACTAATGAATGTCATTGGCTTTGAAGAAGCAACATTAAGTGTAAAATATACACTATATGTCCAAATACTTGTGGACACCCCTTCTAATGCCTAATGCCAGGCGTGGGCTAGAGGGGTATAAAGAAGCCCCCCAGCACTGAGGAGCTGTGGAGCAGTGGAAGAACTGTGTTCTCTGGAATGATGGTGGTGGAGCTCCATCCAGTACTTTTGGATGGGAGGAGTTGGGGAGTTGATGATGAGGGATGATGAGGTGGGGTGGTGATTATCATCCAACATCCTGACCTCATTAACACTTGCTCTTGTCGCTGAATGCAATCAAATCCTCACAGCAATGCTCCTTCTCCAAAGTCTAGTAGAAAGTCTTCTTCTCTGGACAGTAGAGATAGTTACTCCAACAGAAGCAGAATCAGCTCTTTAATACCCTTGTTTTTATAGAAAAGCAGTGAATGAGCAGGTGTCCCAATACTTTTGTCCACTAAAAATGAAAATGTATAAGTAAATGTTTCCAAAAATTGAAATTGAACATCTGTCCAACATTGGAGGGTGATGCCAATCTAACATTGTTTTGACAGATTTCCAGCTTTGATTCGCAACCAAATCCAACATCTGTCCAATGTTGGAGGTTGATGACAGTCTAACATTGGCTTGACAGATATCTGACTTTTCATTTCCAATCAAAATCCAACATTTATACAATGTTGGAGGTTGAAGTCAAGTCAACATTATTTTTGGGCATATCAAACTTTGATTCCAAACCAAAATTGAACATCTGTCCAACATTGGAGGTTGATGCCAGTCAAACATTGGCTTGACAGATATCCAGCTTTTAATTCCAACCAAATCCAACATCTGTCCAATGTTGGAGTCCAACATCTGTCTGATGACTATGTCCAGAAGTGGGGTAAGACAGCTGAAATGTCCCTTCAACAGTTATCTGACTGAGAGAAACAGAAACAGATGCTGATATCTGGCTTTGATTCCCGAACAAATTCAACATCTGCCCAACGTTACTGGTTGACATCAAGCCAACATTTTTTGACCAATATCCAGCTTTTAATTCCAACCAAATCTAACATCTGTCCAATGTTGGAGGTTGAAGCCAGTCTAACATTGGCTTGACCAATATCCGACTTTTATTTTCCAATCAAATCCAACATCTGTCTGACGTTGGTGGTTGACATCAAGCCAACATTTTTTGACAGATATCCAGGTTTGATTTTTAACCAAATCCAACATCTGTCCAACGTTGGAGGTTGATGTCTGGCCAACATTGTTTTTTCGACACATCAAACTTTGATTCCAAACCAAAATTAAACGTCTGTCCAACGTTGGAGTCCAACATCTTTCTGATGCCAGCGTTGGGGGGGAAGACGCTGCGTAAATGTGACGTCCATCTGAAACTTTCCTTCAACATTTCTCTAAATGAGAGAAGCAGAAACAGATGCAGATATCTGGCTTTGATTCCTGAACAAATTCAACATCTGTCTGACGTTAGTGGTTGACGTCAAGCCAACATTGTTTTTTGACAGATATCCAGCTCTGTATTTCAACCAATCCAACATCTGTCCAACATTGGAGGTTGATGTCTGGCCAACATTGTTTTTTTCGACACATCAAACTTTGATTCCAAACCAAAATTGAACATCTGTCCAACATTGGAGTCCAACATCTTTCTGATGCCAGCGTTGGGGGGGGAAGACGTTGCGTAAATGTGACGTCCATCTGAAACGTTCCTTCAGCAGTTCTCTGACTGAGGCTAGCAGGAACAGACGCTCCCTGGCTACGAGGTCATTTGCATGTTAATGTATTTTTACAGCTCATGTTGAGTTGTTGATTAAAGGAAACAGCAGCCGTAGCCTGAGCAGCTGATGGCCACGCTGCCTCTCCATCACAGCCAAGCATCAGGAGGTAAAGAGAGCACCTACCAACAAGAGCCAGACCACTCATAGGAGGTCAATGGAGAGCGGTCTGGGAGAGCGCTGACTGATGGCAGGGGTTTCTGTTGAACTGCTCCGGCTAATCACGGCCATTTCTGCACTGAAATTGCAATTAATAATCACAACCGCGCCGCTGCTGGAAAACAGCTGTGACCATAATGGGATGTAATCATGCAGCTCCTTTTGTGCTTTAATGCCTTCGCGGTTAAAGCAGCAGCAATCTGCTCAGGCGTCTCCTCTTGAAAGCCATAATCAGGGATTTCGTAGATCAGAGAAATCAACACTGTCCACTCTTTAACAACCGCCTCCCTTATGCTTGCTTTCCCTGGCCACTTTATTAGAAACACCTCCCTTATGCTTGCTTGGCCACTTTATTAGAAACACCTCCCTTATGCTTGCTTGGCCACTTTATTAGAAACACCTCCCTTATGCTTGCTTTCCTTGGCCAGTTTATTAGAAACACCTCCCTTATGCTTGCTTTCCTTGGCCAGTTTATTAGAAACACCTTCCTCATGCTTGCTTGCTTTCCCTGGCCACTTTATTAGAAACACCTCCCTTATGCTTGCTTTCCTTGGCCACTTTATTAGAAACACCTCCCTTATGCTTGCTTGCTTTCCCTGGCCACTTTATTAGAAACACCTCCCTTATGCTTGCTTGCTTTCCCTGGCCACTTTATTAGAAACACCTCCCTTATGCTTGCTTTCCTTGGCCACTTTATTAGAAACACCTCCCTTATGCTTGCTTGCTTTCCTTGGCCACTTTATTAGAAACACCTCCCTTATGCTTGCTTTCCCTGGCCACTTTATTAGAAACACCTCCCTTATGCTTGCTTGCTTTCCCTGACCACTTTATTAGAAACACCTCCCTTATGCTTGCTTTCCTTGGCCACTTTATTAGAAACACCTACCTTATGCTTGCTTGGCCACTTTATTAGAAACACCTCCCTTATGCTTGCTTGGCCACTTTATTAGAAACACCTCCCTTATGCTTGCTTGGCCACTTTATTAGAAACACCTCCCTTATGCTTGCTTGGCCACTTTATTAGAAACACCTCCCTTATGCTTGCTTTCCCTGACCACTTTATTAGAAACACCTCCCTTATGCTTGCTTTCCCTGGCCACTTTATTAGAAACACCTCCCTTATGCTTGCTTGCTTTCCCTGGCCACTTTATTAGAAACACCTCCCTTGTGCTTGCTTTTCTTGGCCAGTTTATTAGAAACACCTCCCTTGTGCTTCCTTTCACTGGCCACTTTATTAGAAACCCCTTCATTTCTGCTTCCACTCACTGGCCATTTTATTGGAAACACCTCCCTTATGCTTGCTTGCTTTCCCTGGACAGTTTATTAGAAACACCTACCTTGTGCTTCCACTCACTGGCCACTTTATCAGAAACCCCTACCTTGTGCTTCTTTCCACTCAGTGGCCACTTTATCAGAAACCCCTACCTTGTGCTTCTTTCCACTCAGTGGCCACTTTATCAGAAACCCCTACCTTGTGCTTCTTTCCACTCAGTGGCCACTTTATTAGAAACCCCTACACTTGTGCTTCCACT
The DNA here is from genome assembly GCF_030463535.1 of Salminus brasiliensis. Lineage (NCBI taxonomy): Eukaryota > Metazoa > Chordata > Actinopteri > Characiformes > Bryconidae > Salminus > Salminus brasiliensis. The sequence goes on along the minus strand of NC_132892.1, from coordinate 873,627 downwards.
CACTGGCCACTTTAAAGCATTTGATGGCAGCCCACCCCCAGCACCTTCAGCAGCAGTAGAACCGCCCCCTTTTCTTCTGCTGTTTTCTAAACTTCCAGACCTTGACAGGTCCCAGAGCGGCGGTCCCAGAGCGGCGCCCGCAGACCATTCGATCCCTTTTACCCGCCCGCCTGAATGGGGAGAAAGTCTGAGGCGAGCAGCGCCGCGAGGGTGAGGTGTAAACCTGACACTGGGGCAGCGGTAGAGTCTCACAGACACTGAGAGGGAGAGGGAGGGAGAGGGAGGGGAAGGGGGAGGGTCGCGGAGGACAGATCTATTGTGCTCGTTAGACATGAAGAGTTTGTGTCATCGCAATAATGGCCTTCTTTTATCCATAAGATATCACTCTTACTCCACAGTGGTCAACTCTTCACTCTCTCTCACTCTCTCTCTCTCTCTCTCTCTCTCTCTCGCTCGCTCTTATTCTCTCTCCAGCTGGTGATCCTGAACAGCGATGTCACGTCTAGCTGCACTTTGATCAGTCGCACCCATTGTTTGGAGTAGGCCCTATCACTTTCAGGCTGGTAAAGTGAGCCACACACACACTCGTACACACCCGTACACACTCTCTGTCTCACACACACACACACACTCACTCAACAGGGAGCTCTTTTGTGCCAGCCTGAGCGTTTTGAGGGGGTGAAATAGCGGCTCTTTTGCCACTAGCTGCAAGATACGTCCATCCAGGGTCCAGACTCTGAAATTTCTATACATTGGGGAAGAAAGAAAGGAAAGGACAGAGGGGGGGAGTGTGTGTGTGTGTGGGGGGGGGGGGGGGGGTGTAAGAGGGGGAAAGGGGTCTAGAGATGGCAGATAACGTTACCCCCCCCTCTCCCCTCCCCCCAGCTTTCTCTGTTAGAAAAGAATGAGCCCCCCTATCTCTTTCCTATGCCCATTACCCACGGCCTCACAGCACTGGACCCCGTCTCATCGCCGCTGACCAATTAAATTAATGAATGGAGACCCTTTTTTTGACAACGCTCCCGCCGCTCAGAGCTCATTACAACAGGGCCCTAATTATTTCCTCCCCCGGACACCACCACCACCACCACCACTACCACCACCCCCCCGCTGCGCGTTCTGGCCGGCGTCGAAAAATTGACATTTCTGCACTCGTTATGAGCCGGGGACCGGCCGCCCGGCCTCCATTCTTCTTTCTTTCTTTATTTATTTATTTGCTCACTTCTGCATCTGATTAGCGGCCCGTGGCGCGCTAAGCGAGGTGATTTAGATATCAGTGGAGAGAGCTCTGAAATAATCACCCTGATTTCTGTAGAACTTCTTATTTTAATTACAAAATCAAAAAGACTGAGATAAGCAAAACACTGCAGAGATGAAACACTGCAGCTCCAACCAAAGAGCAGGAGATAAGATGATACACGCTGACACACACACACACACACACACACACACACACGCATGCAGTGGGAGTATACATTGGGATATCTTGGGAGTATATATTGTGAGTATACAGTGGGATATAGTGGAGGTATACAATTATATGTAGTGGGGGTATACAGTGGGATATATTGGTGGTATATATTGTGAGTATACAGTGGGATATAGTGGGGGTATACAGTGGGATATATTGGGTTATATAGTAGGAGTATACAGTGGAATATAGTGTGGGTATACAATGGGATATAGTGGGAGTATGCAGTGGGATATACTGGGGGTATATAGTGGGAGTATACAGTGGGATATAGTGTGAGTATACAGTGGGATATACTGGGGGTATATAGTGGGAGTATACAGTGGGATATAGTGTGGGTATACAATGGGATATAGTGGGAGTATACAGTGGGATATACTGGGGGTATATAGTGGGAGTATACAGTGGGATATAGTGTGAGTATACAGTGGGATATACTGGGGGTATATAGTGGGAGTATACAGTGGGATATAGTGTGGGTATACAATGGGATATAGTGGGAGTATGCAGTGGGATATATATATAGTAGGAGTATACAGGGGGATAATAGTGTGGGTATACAGTTGGAAATATAGTGGGAGTATACAGTGAGATATAGTAGGAGTATAGAGTGGGATATAGTGGGGGGATATATTGTGAGTATACAGTGGGATATATTGTGAGTATACAGTGGGATATAGTGGGAGTATACAGTGGGATATAGTGGGTGTATAGAGTAGGATATATTGGGGGTATATATTGTGAGTATACAGTGGGATATATTGTGAGTATACAGTGGGATATAGTGGGAGTATACAGTGGGATATATTGGGGGTATATATTGTGAGTATACAGTGGGATATATTGTGAGTATACAGTGGGATATATTGTGAGTATACAGTGGGATATATTGTTAGTATACAGTGGGATATAGTGGGAGTATACAGTGGGATATATTGTGAGTATACAGTGGGATATATTGGGGGTATATATTGTTAGTATACAGTGGGATATAGTGGGAGTATACAGTGGGATATATTGGGGGTATATATTGTGAGTATACAGTGGGATATATTGTGAGTATACAGTGGGATATATTGGGGGTATATATTGTGAGTATACAGTGGGATATATTGTGAGTATACAGTGGGATATAGTGTGAGTATACAGTGGGATATAGTGGGAGTATACAGTGGGATATATTGGGGGTATATATTGTGAGTATACAGTGGGATATATTGTGAGTATACAGTGGGATATATTGGGGGTATATATTGTGAGTATACAGTGGGATATATTGTGAGTATACAGTGGGATATATTGTGAGTATACAGTGGGATATAGTGGGAGTATACAGTGGGATATATTGAGGTATATATTGTGAGTATACAGTGGGATATATTGTGAGTATACAGTGGGATATATTGGGGTATATAGTGTGAGTATACAGTGGGATATAGTGGGAGTATAGAGTGGGATATAGTGGGAGTATAGAGTGGGATATATTGGGGGTATATATTGTGGGTATACAGTGGGAGCATACAGAACTCCACTAGGATTGGGCTCGCCAGAAACGTCACACACACCCACACACACACTTTAAGACACACACCCCCCCCCACACACACACACAGAGCAATTTGCAGTGTTGCCAGTGTGGAGCTTTGAGTCATCCCAAATCCAAACAAATCTGAGCTAATGCCTCACTCACTCTCTCTCTCTCTCTCTCTCACTCACACACACACACACACATAAGGGAGCGCCTGCTGAGAGAAAAGCAAAGAGAGGGGAGGTAATGGAGATTAATATGAGTGGAGAAAAAAATAAAAGAGAGAGAGAGAGAGAGAGAGAGAGAGAGGGGAGAGAGAGAGAGAGGGGAGAGAAAGCTATATATATATTTAGAGAGAGAGAGGCGAGGTACAGACAGAGTGGTCTGAGGAAGGTGAAAATGTGGGTCAGCTCGGGTGTGTGGTCAGACAGTTACTCTACTCAGGACCGGAGCGCTGACCCCAAACCTCTGACCTGTAGTGGGAGGAACCTACCAGAGTCCTGCTCACCTCTGAGTTCAGAGGTCAGATACCACAGGGTTGTTACTTTGCCACATGGCGGCGGTGACCTTTCTCAAACCTTGATAAACGTCCAGAACAATAACTAAACAAATAAGAACATTGTTATTATTATTATTATTATTAATATTATTATTATGAACATTATTATTCATATTATCACATAATTCATCATCTTGTTTAAAAATTAAGCAACTTTTTTATTACCATTTCACTGTTACTTAAAAACCTCGTAACTCCAGAACAGCAGCTTTTTTATCATTTTGGAGCATTTCTATTGGTCCATCCATCATGAAATCCCACATGATACATTATAAAGAACAAGTGCCAGATTCATAATATGGAGAAAAGTGGAAAATTAAAAAAAATGGAGATACAAAGTTTTTGCTTGACTGCGGAGTGATTATATATAGTTATTAATTAATTATAGACATTTAATTTCATTATATAATTAAAATTTGAATCAAACTGACTTCAGGTGCCTGCTGGGTATGTACAAAATGTAGAAATGTTATTAATTGATTAATTTATTTTTTTTTTTTTATATAATTTATTTGTATATTTATATTTTATTAAATAAAATAAAAAATAAAACTATACATTTTATTAATTTTTTTTCAATTTATTTTTTCAAAATTTAAGATTTATTGTAATGTTTAGGGTTATGTTACACAAAAATAACTGCTTGTTTAATTTTAGCCAAAAAAATGATAAAAATAAACATTTTGAAAAATCAAAACATCCAGTGTTTGATCCTCCGGTAATTTCCCCACAGTTCCTCCGGCTCTCCTCACTGATCTACCAGTGAGAACCAGTTCATATGTGAAATTACAGCGTGTCGCTCTTTGTTGTGGCCCGAGGAAAATATTCCACATTCCGCTTTCGGGCAAAACCTGCCTAATTGCGGTAATCACACATCAGCAGCACCGGCAGAACGTGTACAGGCACGGCCGTTCCGAACAGGCCGTTTCGAACAGGCCGTTTCGACACCGTCGCCGGGTGTCAGGTTGTAAACAAGCGTGTTTTGCTGCTCGGCGGAGCGGGGAACTGTAGTTGTTTGTGTATCAGAGGGAGGAGTACACGGACGTCTGGCAACCCGGCGCAGAAATGTTTTATGAGGCTGAGGTGTGGAACACAGAGAGTCCTGCAGGGCCGGCACTCTGCTCCCCAGCCCTGCATGCGTTGGCTCTGCTCACGGCCCAGCAGCCACGCTCATGTGGGGCTTACCTGGGTGGAACGTGGGCTAGGTGGGTTCCAGGCGGGTTCCAGGTGGGTTCCAGGTGGGCCTGGGCTCTGAGTGGGTTTGTACATGTGTTGTTACTGGGACCCAGTTGGGCTTCCTAAACGGACCCCCATTATTACACACATGAGGCCCATGTTTAACCCCTCCTGGTCCGGCCACCACTGACCCTGGTGGGCATCCATATGTGGGACCAACATGGGTGGAACGTGGGCTAGGTGGGTTCCAGGCGGGTTCCAGGCGGGCCTGGGCTCTGAGTGGGTTTGTACATGTGTTGTTACTGGGACCCAGTTGGGCTTCCTAAACGGACCCCCATTATTACACACATGAGGCCCATGTTTAACCCCTCTGGCCCTTCCACCACTGACCCTGGTGGGCATCCATAAGTGGGGCCAACATGGAACCCAAGCCCATAACTGACCTGTCCCAAAGAAAGGTTGGAGAGAATTTCTCAAATTTAAGCTC
>NC_132892.1:780906-863406 GCF_030463535.1 Salminus brasiliensis | reverse complement strand
TATTATGCTCATATTTTCTCATACTTTATGACCTTTTTAAAGGACACAAAAACCAAAAAATTATTAGTTGATTAATTTTGGGGTGGACGGCTAAATTCAAGTATGCAGATAAATTATTATATTTTACTTAAAATTATTATTATTAATACTACTCTATTATTATTAAAAGCTACTCTAAAGACATTGCCAATCACAGCCCCTATGACCGCGAGCAGTGCTTGGGCCCCGCAAATCGCCACTTACAATGTAATCTTAACAGAAATGACTATGTTATACTCAATGAGTCCAAATGTATATGGACACCCCTTACCCCAAGTTGTACCAATTGCTGACACAGATGTGCAAATGCACCCTGTGGAGAAGAAGTACTGCCAATAGAATAGGACTCTCTGGAGCAGATCAACATCATGACCCTATTGGCACCATGCTGCTAGAGAGGTATAAAGCCCCCCAGCATTAAGGAAGCTGTGGAGTGGGGATTACATCCGACGTCCTGACCTCACTAACTCTGCTCTTGTCACTGATCAATCAGATCCTGACAGCAATGCTCCTCCTCCTAAAAACAATAGTAGAGAGTCTTCTTCTCTGGGCAGTAGAGACAGTTACCCCAACAGAAGCTGGAGAAGCTCTTTTTAATACCATTGATTTTTAGGCGTCCAAATACTTTTGTCCATATGGTATCCCACTTACAATACAAAAAAACACTAGCTATTACTCATATTAGCATGTTATTAATGTCTTTAAATGAAGGTGTGGGATCTATAGGAATTAAAAAAAGACTAGAGATCAGGACTAGACCTTCATGTACTTGCTTATGTTTACCTACATGCAATTTTCTGGCTTCCATGACAAATTGGGCTGTCCCCCCCCAATCAGCAGTAGACATAACAGGACTGCGCCGGGCACGGGTGTCTCCAGCCCTGCTCTGTAGCATTACAACTTTTCATAAACAGTGATTACGAACAGCTTCAAAAAAAACAAAAAAAAAACAGGGCCACTTATTTGGACGCAGACTAAACCTAGTGTTGTCCTAAATTACACAGCAATGGGAATTCAGGGTGTGCCGAGCATGGCGGCTTCAACGAGGCCAAAGAATAGAGAAAACGCAGACTGCTAGATGTGAGGAAAGCTCAGTGTGTGGATTTACGGCCTGCAGTTAGCACCATGCTAATTGGTGGACATAAGCTTCCATTACGGCATTAGCGCCATTAGCCTCGCAGCGGCAGTGTGAACCCAAAACCGCACCAAACCTGTCTTGACTGCTATGGGCCACTAAGGGTCACCTAAGAGCCTAGCAGACTAGCATCCGTAGGCTTAGGCCCAAGGCAAGCTGTTTACAGCCTACTGCTACACTATGTGTCTAAAAGGCAGCGACTGCCTTCCACTCCAGAAGAACATCACTGAGGTCAGATGATCCAGCTCATCCCAAAGCTGTTGGATGGAGGTCCATCATCACTCCAGAGAACTCCACAGCCCAATGCTGGTGGGCCTTGTACCCCCTCGAACCCTGTGATTCCTAACCCTGGTCCTGGAGGACCCCCTGCCCTTCACATTGTAGGTGCATTGGGTGCACCTTCATTTTTAGCATTGTTAGCGCTGTTGGTCAGTCTGTTCCCTCTGTGTAGATGAGAGTTCAGGCCCTGGTCATTGACCGAGGGTAAGTACCCTGCCTCCTCGAGCAGTGTTTACACTTGTGGAGAGAGGCTGAAGGGGAGAGATGCTGAAATCGTGGAGTTGTGTGGAGTGTACATGGGAGCTAAGTGGGTCAGTGGTGGTTCGGCTGAAATTCAAGGCCGTGTTGGCTGGGCTGTGTGAGAGCTTTGCAAAGCTAACTCTGCTCAATAAGCTCTGAAGCTCTGAAGGTTCTCCAGTAGCAAGAACGAATAGCAGTCGTTCGTCCATCCATCCATCCATCTTTTGTCTTATCAGCTGCTATCTGGTCAGGGTTGCGGTTGGCCTACCCAGAAACCCTGGGCAAAAGGCTGGAATACCCAGGGTGCCAAGGTCCAGTCTTTCTTAAATTATTTTATTTATTATAATATTATTAATGAACATAATTTTGAAACTATAGATGTTCATTCTTTCCCGATACAGACAAACAAAAATATTCGCTACAATAATAAATACATATCTCCCTCCCCCCCCCCAAATCTCAGTTTGTGGCCACGATATTCAGAGTTTTACTTGGTACCTCAAAATATAGACTTATTATGTCAAAATAATGATATATTGTTTTAATGAAATTCAATCATTGGTCCGTCTTTAGGTCTAAATGTGGATGTATTCATTATTCAATTCCAATATTTCAATATTCCCTGCTGATGTTTTTGAGCTGGATGGTTTAGCTGGTCTACAAGCATGACCAACCTGACCAAGCTAAACAACCCATATGATCAAGCCAGACTGGGTTGACCAGCATGTCCAGAATTAAATGCAACATATGGTCAGGAGCTGGTTAATCAACTAGCTTACCAGGGTAGGATTTAGCTGGATGACCAGCTTTCCAACCACCTTGACCTTCAAAGACCAGCTGGACGATAACTCATCATTTCATAATAAGTCAAATGTTCAAGAAAATGTCATTTTTACCGCTTATCAGGGTGTTAGCCTGTTAGCCAGTTAGCTCAGCAAAGCAAACTGTGTTCTTATATTTGTTTACTTTAGTTTTAGGGTCAAAATATTGGCAAACTACATTCCAATTTTATATTTAGGGACATTTCATAGCCATTACCTCAACATACTTAGCCATTGTTTACATGCTAGCGCCTCAACGTCTTTCTTCTTTTCTTTCGCTCTTAGATTAGCATCAAGCTAATGAGTTTCTCACTAAACACTAGTCTACACTGGCAGATTTTGAAGTTTGTTAGACAGTCAGGTTATATTTCCACCTTGTACTTCGCAGTTTTACGGAGAATCCTTCGGTAAACATTTCCGCTCAAGTCCTAACCCTAAAGATTAGCCTGCTAGCAATGTATGTAAAGCAGTGTTGCTGTCCTCGTGTACCGCAGTACTGTACTTCAGTTTGTTAATGCTCAGAGCCGAAAGCCGAATCACAGCTAAGGCCTTAGCCGAGGCCTTTTGTCTTCCTGAACTGCAAAGTAACTGTGAGAACTGTCTGATTTCACAACGCGAGGTGTCTCCAGATGTGACCGGCAGTGTATCCTCGCTGGCTTTTGGCTGTGTAGGGTTGTTTAGCCGTGCGCTGACACGGTGACACATGCAGCACAGGAGAGATAAACACACGTCCAGGCCGGGACAGCGTCTGCTAGTGCGACTGTGTGTAATTACCGCCGCTGAACCGTCCCTATAGCGCGCTCTCTAATACACCCGTCCGACTGCCAGCAGGGCCTTGAAGGACTGAATGGGACTCTGAATGGTGGGTAACTTCATTCTGAGGCCAAATTAATTACAGTTTCCCTTGTTTTTGGCTGTTCTCAGGCCTGTTCTGCCATAGTGCGCTTTGGGTAACGTTTCGGCAGCGGGAGCTGGACATGGATCAACGTAAACTATCCCGGGAACATCTTTCAGAGCCAACGTGTTCACAGCTAAACACGGATAAACATCCTCTGGTAGGAAGCTGGTGTATATGTGTGTGTGACTCGGTCGGTAGGTAGCTGTGAATGGGGGTGTGGCCTTATAAAATATATATGTATATATAATGGCTATATATTTCTTAACATGCATATTGTATGCATACATGTCAGCATCATATACTGAACACATGTAATATATAGACCTTTTTTGGCTGGTAGGCAAAATACATGTATTTACTGCATACATAAGGAAATATAAATGATTGCACATATATAATTTATTTATTTACTTTTTTACCCACTAAAACCTTGTATCTCTTCATGATAAATGTACCAATAGAAATATTATATAACTGATTCCCATTAAAAGATATGCACACATTTCACAAATACATACAATGAATATATATAAAATAAATACATTACAAAAATACATTCACACATTAAAAAAAAAAATCTTAAATAATTGGCTTCCCTTAAAATTTGTATATATATATATAAATCTATACATCTAACTATATTGTCATATAATGCATATCTTTATGGATTGTATTAAACACATGTGCTTTTCAACCATTTCGCACATAAAAACAAACGCTGAGTTCGACTGAAAGCCAGAGCAAGCAAACCTGGATGAGCCAGTCTACTAAAAGAGCCTGAAACCAGTGGAAAACCCTCCCAAGACCATTCGCTCCACCTCCACTGAGTTAGTTCTCTGGAGAGCAGACTGTTAGCCCGTTAGCCTCTCTCCTGATTCAGAGCAGTTTATCATGTGTAATGGTCAGATTGACGGCGTAACGTTTATCGAATGATTGATTGATTGATTGAACACTGGGCAGTGTAGGGGGCCTGAACGGTCCAGCAGAATAAGGCCGCTGTCACTGTGATCAGAGCATCGCTGGTTCGTATCCCGGTCATGCTGCTAGCCATCGGCAGCCGGAGCCCAGAGAGAGCACAATCCATCTTTCCAGAAGGGCGTAGATGGCGCCCTCCCCCAACGTCGCCCCAGTACAGTGCACTGCGAGCATCCTGAGCGCTGTATTTGGTCATTTTTCGTTTTTTAAACAAGGCAGGATGAGCTCATACGGAAGCGTCGTTAGATGTACATGAATAACCACTGCTCAGGATGACAGAAGGAGGCAGCGGTGGAAGCCTTCTCTGTTTATTTCTCTGACGGTGAACCTTGTAACGAGGCGTGGAGCGCTGTTGTGGTGACGCATGCGAACTGACACATGTTGTTTCTTGTACGAAACTGTGCATTATTCACACTAATATCGTCTAATCGAAATCCCTGCGGTGCCGCGCTGTGAGAGCAAATCCATATTCATAAAGCGCTGATATTCTTAAAAGTGATGAATCTCTCTCCAGAGGGATCAGCTCTTGGCATCGTGTTTACAGTATGCGCTTTAAAACAGCTTAGCGATGTAGGGAGGGCCTGCCAGACGGGACCGAAGGCTCCACTGAACCATCTCGCTTCGAAAGCAAACAACACGTCCGTCGGGCTAGCATCAGGAAGTACGACTAGTGATCACTTCTTTTTCTTTCTTTTTTTTTTATGATGCAACTGCCAAGCAAAAAAACAACAAACAGCCAGCAGGATGTCCAACGTCCTCTACACGTCAATCGGCGAATCCCGTCGCAGCAAAGCCTGGAGCGATGACTACTGGAAGCTCATTCCGGAGCGTCTCTGGAGGGCGAAGAAAATAAGCGAGCCGGTTTTAGCATGCACAGACACTCAAATATAGGCCGGCTAATAAGGCACGCCGTTTTGCTGTTGCAGCAAGCTTGCTAGATCAAGGCGGGGGGAGGGTTGACTTTGAAGTAGGGAGCACGAGGAGCGGATAATGAAGGGTCCGGGCTCGCTAGCGACACTTCCGCTCAGATGGCGGCGCTTTTTTGAACCCTTCCTGTCTCGTTTCTCCGTGAGCCGTTATGCTAATTGTCTAATTTTATCGGTGGGTTAGCATGCCGCGCTCGGGCATGGAAAGAACGAAGGGAATCGGTTCAGCGTCTGAAGAATCCCAAATGGCTGCTGGGTTCAGTGTGGGGTGGTACATGTGGTGCCTGTCTCAGTTGCTGGTTGTCAGTTGGTGTAGCGTAGAAGGCAATAACACCCAGGGAAGCACTCATCTGAAGCTCTTGTGGTTGGTCTTCAAACTTGGACTTCGGATCCAGTTTCCAGTCCTGGGTTTTGTTCTCGCTGGTACCAAGGATCATGGGACTGCCAGGAATTTCGGGACCCCATAAAAAGATATTACAGTGGGCCCCACAGTTCTGGACTGGACCTCTGATTTTCCAGAAGAGCAGGAAAAGAAGACCCACCCTAAGAGCATGAGGAAGCACCCAGTACTCAAAAAATTCGTTACGACCCCTGTCGTCACAGGCCCTTAGAATCATGCTAATTCCCGCCACATGCAGCGCACCAGCCAAGGATTCCAAAGTCCAGCACTAGAAACTGGACTTAAGTATATCATATGGAGATGCATACATCCATAGAAAGAGCCATAGACAGCTTCCCATCCGGGGCCTCCAGGGGCTTCCAGAGAGCACGGAGCAGTACGGCAGGCAGGCAGCAAGCACGCTTTGCATAAACAGGGCAGGAAATGAAGTCAGTTGCTAACAACACCCGAGACGTGGTTCGTAAGCAGAGACACCTCCTAAATATGGAACGCTTGCTGTTTTTGGCTCTTCACAACAACCGCAAAGATAAACAGCCGTGGATTCGCGGCGTCAAGTTTGCGTTCGGAATGACAAATGAAGAACCCAGCTGTGTAGCCGGAGTCCGCTAATCTGGGGTCAAACGCAGCAGGCTGGCGCGCTTCTCTTAGCGCATAGCTGGGAAAAAAAGGAAAAACCCGCGAGTGTAGGAGTAGCAGTAAATATCCAAACCACCTCTTTGTGCTGGGCTGGCTTTTTTCTTTGGGTAGCACGAGGTAGAGGCGCAAGCAAAATGCTGTAATTGAGGTGGACGAGAGCGCGTCGTAAATACCTCGTCAACGGGATAATGAGTCCCTGGCCTCGCAGACGCAGTCGCTAATGGGAAAGCTGCAGGAGAAAAGAGGCCTCGCGCGGTTGTTATTATTATTGTTATTATTATTCTACGTTTCTGCGCCCGGATGATTGTCCGTCTTCCCCCGTTTCCCCAGTTTTATGGACTGTTTGTTTATTTGCTTCCTGGAGATCAGATGGTGGCGAGGAGAAAGAACAGGCCCGGGAATAAAGGAGGACGTAGCGATTGGGAGGGTACTTCGGTGCGTGTCGGGCTGTGGGTAATGAGGGGTGCGCTTTCGGCGGGGACGCCTAGTCCGGGCACAAGCTGAACAGACTCTTTTAACGATCCGCACCCACAAGCGGAACGCTAAGCGAAGTCAGGGCTCGGAGTTTGATGCAGGATAATTAATGGTAAACAGGTGTCCTGTGCATGGGCTCAGAGGAAGAGGATGTTTTGCTAAAGGCCGCTTTGAAGGACCTTCCCTGCAAATGTTTGGTGCCGTGAACTTCTTGGGCCAGTGTTTTGCTTGAGCAGCGCGGTGTTGATACAAATGGGCTGTTATTTAGCGAATAAGTGCTTGATGCTTACTGTTTCCAAGTGATTTTCTGACTCATGGACTGCAGATGGGCCAATGGAGGCACCACTGGAACTACTGAAGTTACAAGGAAGCCGAATTGGGTCCAGAAGCTCTCAGGGACGCTTTTAGGTGGGGCAAGCACAGCATCTACAGCATCTGTCTCAGCGTTAGTTGAGGATGTTAGAGGAGTGAGTCGCTGGTGGTCAGTTGGTGTAGCGTAGAAGCCCATGGCAGTCGGGGTTCAGTTTCCTGGCCAGGGAAGCACTCATCGCTAAGCTGCCCTCACTGAAGCTCTTGCGGTTGGTCTTCAAACTTGGACCTCGGATCCAGTTTTCAGTCCTGGGTTTTGTTCTCGCTGGTACCAAGGATCATGGGACTGCCAGGACGTTCGGGACCCCATAAAATTGTAGCACAGTGGGCCCCACAGTTCTGACATTTCAGCCGAATAATCGATTGATAACATTTTGAGGGCCCCTGTCGTCACAGGTCACTCAGCCCAGGACTGGACCTCTGATTTTCCTAAAGAGCAGGTGATTTTTGGACTCATGGATCGCAGATGGGCCAATGGAGGCACCACTGGAACTCCTGAAGTTACAAAGAAGTCGAATTGGGTCCAGAAGCTCTTAGGGACGCTCTTAGGTGGGGCTAGCACAGCATCTACTGTCCAAAAGAAGTGTCCCAGAAAGAGGAGAACCCCCAACAACTGGGTCCTCCGATACAATCACAGCGAGCTTTCACAGCGACTGTGTAATTATGCTTGTTTAGGCCTACTTGCTGCTGTTGTCCCAATATCATAAAGCCACTCCGCCCACTAGCATCTCACGCTAAACTTAACGTATACTTTACACCGCCTGTTTAGACTGCTGTGATTACACGTCATATTCAGCTGACTGGCGCCCCACTGGTCATGACGTTGAGTCATGTATGTTTGGCGGTGTCAGTATGTATATATCAGGGGCCCAATGGACACTTTAAGGGTCCCTGAGCTAAGGGTTCCAGTATTTATGTCAAAAAGGGGACTGGGACACTTGCAGATTCCACCTGCAAGAGCTTCTATGGTTCTTCTGCAGCTCTTACGGCACGTTATCGAGTCAGCAGAACACTGGAGGCTTTTCTTGTTTGTTGTTGTTGTTGGTGCAGCGGTGTCTTCTATTACATACAGAACCACGCTGGAGTTCAGTAGAGCTCTACAGAACCTCCCGTTCTTTCACTGACGTGTGTAAGATACAGACTGTAGGGCTAGAGGCTTGTGGGACTGAATGGGACTGGATTAGACACCAGAATACAGTGATAAAAAAGGTGTGTCCAAATACTTTTGTCAAATCGTAGATTAAGTTCCTGCAGGCGTTACAGTGGTGATGCTCATTAGAAATCGGGACTGTTCTGAGATCTTCTTGAGAACTTCTTTCCAAAGTGAAGCATCAGCAGGATTCATCCTGAGGGATCTGCTCCGGAGCAAGACTTGTGCGTGTCACTTCTGAGCGTTCGATTTAGCAACTGCTCTGCTATACTTGGCTGCCCGCGGTGCACATTTGACACTCACCTTGTCGAAAGGATCCCGGGGCTTCCGCCTCGTCCTGACACTTTCATTAGCCTGCATTATTAACGAGAGAGGGGGAGGGAAAAGGCCCGACCATTCTTCCCTTTCAAAGACAACATTTTGCCCTCAATGACAAGGTTTAAAGTTTAATGCTAGCCCGTTAAAGATGCATGATGGCATGAAACATCTTTAGAATTGCGGTTTCGTTCACGTAGCCCTTGTTGAGTAATTACCCAGCAAAGCATGAAAAGGAGGGGAAAACACAGTGTACTGTATGTAGCCCTTTAGGCTAGGCAGTATCCAAAGAGTAGCTGCGTTTAGATCGGGGGGCCGGGGGGGGGGTGCTTTTGCTTCCGTGGGCCGTCTAATTATTTATCCCGTCTTCCAGCAAGTATGGTGGGTCGTCTCTGAGTCAAGAAGCCCTACACATTTAACTTCTAGCCATTTAGCCCCACCCATTCAGCCCCACCCATTCAGCCTACAGCAGTTTACCCCTTCCCATTCAGCCTACAGCAGTTTACCCCTTCCCATTCAGCCTATAGCATTTTAGTCCCACCCATTCAGCCTATAGCATTTTAGTCCCACCCATTCAGCCTACAGCAGTTTAGCCCCTCCCATTCAGACATTCCTACAGTCAGTTATTTTGGGATTACGAGAGAATACAATATATTATAAACAAAAAATACATATATACACCAGTAAATATTGTAGAAACAAGGAAATACTATATACACAAAAGTATATATCTAAATACTACATATATACACAAAATACTGTACTGAAAAGTAAACACACACATAAATACTATGTTCGAAGTAAACACTACAAACAGAAAATACTATATACAAATACTATATACACAGAAATCAACATATATAAATCCTATATATACACGAAATGCTATTCTGAAAAGTAAATACACACAAGAAAATACTATATGCACAAAATATACTATATATAAAATAAACCCCACACACACAAAAATAATATATAAAAATACTACATACACAAAGAATACTATATACGGAAGTAAATACTATAAACCAAATACAATATATATAAAAGTAAACACAGAAGGAAATCCTATATACTAAACTAAATACTGTATGCACAAGAAAATACTATATACAAATACCATATACCCACAAAATACTATACTGTAAAAGTATGTTTATATAGTATTTACTTATTTCTTTACAGAACTCCTGTAAATTCTATAAGTAAATTCTGTAAACAGAAGTAATGACTAAATAAACACAGGAAAAGATCATGTTCACAATCCTGTAGATTATTATAGCTGTATTATCAATAGTAATATCGCAATACTTTAACAGTGCGTATTTCTGCTGCATCAATAATATGTATCAAATCAACGCTGCATCTTAATTGATATGGTTCCAGCCAATGAACATTAAATAATAATAATACACATAATAATAATAACAGAATTCAGAAACACACACGACCCAGATCAGCACATGGACACAAACCGTGTCACTGTCCAATTACTTACAGACTGACTGCCCTCCATGTGCCAGTGAACCTCATGGAGACCGGAAGCTGTCAATATCAACACACACACCCTCACACACACTCACGCTGCTTAAATGACACAAGACTATTCAAAAAACGTGTCGCATCAGTAAAAGCTGCAGCAGTTTACACACCTGAAGCTGCGGCAGGATGAAGAAGAAATGACCCACTTACGCGTTTAATTGAATTTGCATGACTGAGTGACCGATCGCTTCGCCATACACCTGCAACCCCCGCTGAAACACACTGTGTCCTATCACAGTACACACACACACAGGGTGCCCTTTGTGAAGACATTCAACTCTGTAACTCCCACTCAACCCCGTCACATTCAGAAGCATTACGTTACGGGGTTGTTTTCTATGTAAACTCTATAATAATAAAATAGTAATAGTAATAATAATAATCAGATATATCTGTATTTGGCACTTTGCCAAATATGTACGTGAACAGTTTTTGGTAACTAAGCCAGCTGTCCACCAACGTTGATATCTGGTTGGACGTAGGCCGTGAAATCGGGGGTCCAGAAACGTCATCCTGACAGTGGGCGGTGCCTGATTGACAGATATCCGACGTCTGTCCAACGTTAGAGGCCCACATGTTCCCAGAACATTTCTTATTTATTTATTTATTTATTTATTGTCAATTAAAATGTACAAATTAAATTGATTTCGTTAAACTAAAAAGTTTATATATATATATATATATATATATATATATATATATATATTTAAAAATATTTTATTTTGTTTTTTTTGGAAGGGAGGGCAATCTGGACAAGCTACATAGCTACATAGCTTTACATTTTTATTTTATTAAAAAAATATATATATTAACATTAACAAGGAATATAATTATGTAAAGTCAGTCAGTTTTAGTGAGTCCTGAAAAGCTCTAAGGGCCGTTAGCTGTGCTAGCATAGGGACAAATGGTGTAGATTGCACTCTACCTTTAGAGAAAGTAGGTCTGACATGGCTGATCTGCCTACGAGACTTTGAAGAGACATGAAGCCAAGTGACATGGACACGTAGACCACCTACCTGATGTCCACACACCAAGCGTGAGTGAAGGCCCAGGAGATTCCACACTCATGCTCGTCGGTATAGAAAACACACCAAAGGACCCCTCACTCACTCTCTCTCTCTCTCTCTCTCTCGCTCTCTCACTCTCTCTCTCTCTCAATTTCTCTCTCGTCAGTTGATTAGACCATTATGTCTTTCACAGTATTTTCACCAGTATAAACCAGTATGTTTGTGGTGTTTTGAACACTGGTATGCAGGCCTTCCAGAATCAGATCAGCCCTAGACCAGTTTAAACCAGTATGTGTTATGTTTTATACACTGGTATACTGGTCAACCAGGACCAAACCAGCATAAACCAGTATATGTTGTGTTTCGAACACTGGTATACTGGTCAGCCAGCACCAGTACTAAACCTAAAGCAGCAGATTTTTCACGCCAGGCGAACAGATGAGTCTGGCTGAACTCTGGACTTTCTGGTGTTTTTATTGAAGAAAGAATGTTCTTTCTAGGAGCAATGAAAGACGCATTAGTGCTGAACAGAGCCCTCAAACATTGTAGGTTCACTTGCTTCAAGGGAAGGTAACAGTTTATACAGGCCTTTGATTTTTTTATTTGCTGCCTTTGTCTACAGTAGGCAAAACCACCCAGGAGTGATTTGGAACGGAGCCGAATTTTCAGCAAAATTGGCAATAGAAGAGGAGCCTCGGAGCCAGAGCTAGCAGACATGAGTGTCCGTATGTGTCAACACTGAGAACATCCAGACTCAAGCTCTAATATCATAACATATCCAGTATGAAGCTCTAATAACATTAATATCCAGTATGAAGGTCTAATATAATAAAATATCCAGTATGAAGCTCTAATAACAGTAATATCCAGTATGAAGCTCTAATAGCATTAATATCCAGTATGAAGCTCTAATAACATTAATATCCAGTATGAAGCTCTAATATCATAAAATATCTAGTATGAAGCTCTAATAACATTAATGTCCAGTATGAAGCTCTAATATCATAAAATATCCAGTATGAAGCTCTAATAGCATTAATATCCAGTATGAAGCTCTAATATCATTAATATCCAGTATGAATCTCTAATAGCATTAATATCCAGTATGAAGCTCTAATAGCATTTATATCCATTATGAAGTTCTAATAGCATTAATATCCAGTATGAAACTCTGATATCATTAATATCCAGTATGAAGTTCTAATAGCATTAACATCCAGTATGAAGCTCTAATGGCATTAATATCCAGTATGAATTTATAATAAAGCCAATATCCACTACGAGGTTCTAATAACATTAATATCCAGTATGAAGTTCTAATAACTAATATCCTGTGAGCAGGCAGTGTGTACCGTCAGCCACCAGCAGGGGGCCTGGCCAAAAAAAGTAGGAAAGCTGGTGGAATTGGAACAAAGAACTCCAAGCCCCAGAATCCCCAGCGGTAATCAACGCTGACCAGACCCACCTGTGTGGCAGGTTATAAATACACCCAGCCAAACACACTTCCCCGTCACACCTTTGTAGAGGGGCGAACGGTAACAGTGGGTTTAAGTCGTGAACAGTGAAGAAAAGCTGAAGTTAAAAGAGAAGAGTTTGAGTGGTGAACAGTGAAGAAAAGCTGAAGTTAAAAGAGAAGAGTTTGAATCGTGAACAGTGAAGAAAAGCTGAAGTTAAAAGAGAAGAGTTTGAGTCGTGAATAGTGAAGAAAAGCTGAAGTTAAAAGAGAAGAGTTTGAGTCGTGAACAGTGAAGAAAAGCTGAAGTTAAAAGGGAAGAGTTTGAGTGGTGAACAGTGAAGAAAAGCTGAAGTTAAAAGAGAAGAGTTTGAGTCGTGAACAGTGAAGAAAAGCTGAAGTTAAGATGAAAGCGTTTGATGTAAGCAGTGTCTGGATAAATTTAGTTGTTGTCTTTTGTTTAGTAAACATCACTTCCTTTGTTTGTTTTCCCGCCCTTTTTCTATATTGCTTATAAACAGTGTTTATACTGCCCCCTCTCACAGCTGTGGTGGTGCAGTGGAAGTGCACTGGGCTCCCGTTACCAGGGTTCAAGCCCAACAGTCACAATCTCACCAAACACCCCCCATAAAATAATACCCCCCAAAAAGGGGAAGTTTCATTAAATAATAAAGTTTAACTGCACTGAGTCCAAACGCCACACTGTAACATATCCAGTATGAAGCTCTAATATCATTAATATCCAGTATGAAGTTCTAATAACATTAATATCCAGTATGAAGCTCTAATAAAATTAATATCCAGTATGAAGCTCTAATAACATTAATATCCAGTATGAAGCTCTAATATCATTAATATCCAGTATGAAGCTCTGATAACACCAGTATGTGGTCCCAGCAGCACTAGCCGAGCAGGACAGGTTCTCCTACAGAGCTTTGCCAGAAATGGGAGGCCATGTAGCTGGAGCAGAAAACAAAGGTGACACGATACATTACCGTTAGCGAGTGGATCAAGCCGCCCCGGCCGGCCCCGGAGTCGTTGAGCAAAGTTTCAGCTTCACTTTTCCGGCAGCCTCGCAGCGTGCACACACCAGCCTCGGGTAATGTCACGCCGCGTCGGCCCGGCCAGTTTGAGGACGGTGCTTTTTCTGCAAGCCTGGCAAAAAAAAAAGAAGCTAGCAGCCCAGCAGACTGCCCTTAGCTGGCTTTGGGAAGCAGGGGAGACGTCCAGGGTCCAGAGGATGCAAATCACTGTTCGTTTCATTTCGGGTCTGCTCTGTTTCTGCAGGAAAAACTGCACTGTGCTCTCCACGGCTAATGAGCTAGCCTAGCGCCTAGCATAGCTTATGGAAGCCCCAGATACATTCTACCCCCCCCCCCCCCCGACTGTACCACTGGTTAATTACACATCTTCATGCGGCTCTCGTACTTATACGCCGCATTAAAATACATCAACATATTTACGAAGTTTTTTTTTTTTTACGAAATATTTGTTTTTTTAAATTTATTAAATGTGAATCACATTAGCAGAAGTTCAACAATCCAATATTGTTGCTACGCTAGCATACACAGCTGATACTAACCGGTAAAGCTACCAAGCTAACCTTGTGCAAGATCAGCGGATAATTGGGATCCGAATAAAATAATAAAGCTATAAATGAATCTACCACAAGATAAAACTCGGCTGGCTAACAAGTAGCATGCTAGCTAATACAATCGAAGAAGGATCGGCTCGACTGGCTAACGAGTAGCATGCTAGCTAATACAGTTGATATTGTTTTCTCCTCAAATTGGGAGTCAGGCTATCAGGACGTTGTTTATAACTTACTACTTGTTGAATTACTACTAATGGTGATTTAGCAGGTACCAAAAATAAGTCTTAAGCTTAGTTAGCTAAGCTAACAAAAAATAGCCTATGTGTAACTTTGCAAATCAGTTTGCTTCAGCGCCACCTTGTGGCATAATCACAGTTGCTGCTTTAGTAAACACTAAAATCACTAAAATCAGGATTGTAACATAATACACTGTAACAACGTCATTTCCCTGAGCTCACGTTTAAATGTCTGTTTACCTGATAAATAAGAGGAGGATAAATCCCTGGACTCCTCAGGTCCCCCCCCGGTCCCTCGCACCTCGTCAGTCTGCTAATGAGTCAGTGCTTAGCGTGCGCTAACGCTACTTCTGTGAGAACTGCAGAAGCTCCGCCACAACAGAAGTTCAAAACAACAATAGCCGAGCCGGCGAAGTGCTGTTTGTTTCCTGCTCACCTGCTAATGAGTTAGCGCTTAGCACACATCTGCGCTCCTTCATAGGAGATCTAACAAGGGCATCTTTTAATTAGCGACTTCAAAAAGCGAGGACGTCACCAGCCTGAGCGGCTGGGTACGGGGATGGTGTTGTCATGTTGTTTTCTCCTCTAATTGGGAGTCAGGCTATCAGGACGTTGTTTATATCCATGTCCCCGTGTCCTTGCGTCCCCATAGACAACCCCTTCCTTCTGGACAAGCTCCTGGTGAAGCAGAGGAGAGTCACATGGGGATAGATGGCCTGAATGAGTCACGGCATTAGCGCTCTCGGCCGTGCAGCTGGTGACAAGGCCAGCTTTCCGTGCAGGTTTGCTACGCTACAACCGCCACTACTGACGACTACACCCGCTTCAGCTGCTCCACCCGTCGGCTTGGTGCTGCATCAGCAGACGTCTCCCTGCTGAAGAATCCAGCTCAGGATTGGAAGGCGTTTTGGAAGGCCTGAGCTGGTCTTTGATGGTTCAGGTGGTTGAAAACCAGTGGGTTTACCACCTATACTGGTAAAGCAACTGGTTTAACTGGTTCATTTGAATTGGCATGACCAACTTGACTAGTTTGCTCAAGCTGTTTCAGCCATTTCATCAGACTAGTGGACCAGCATGGGCATATTGGTGATGGTGGTCAACCATCAAACTCAAAATGTACCATACCCTATACCGGTAAAGCAGCTGGTCAAACTGGTTAACCACTAGCTGGTAGTTTCAGATGGCCTAAGCTGGTCTTTGATGGTTAAGGTGGTTGAAAACCAGTGGGTTTACCACCTATACTGGTAAAGCAGCTGGTCAAACTGGTTAACCACTAGCTGGTAGTTTCAGATGGCCTAAGCTGGCCTTTGATGGTTAAGGTGGTTGAAACCCAGTGGATTTACCACCTATACTGGTAAACCAGTTGGCATGACCAACATGACCAAGCTGGTCGTCAAGTTGGTTGACTAGTTTGCTCAAGCGGTTTCAACCGTTTGGTCAGACTAGTGGACCAGCCTGGGAATATTGGTGATGGTGGTCAACCAGCCAAACCATCAAACTCAAGATACCATTCCCCATACTGGTAAACCAGCTGATCAAACCAGCTGGTCTTTGATGGTTAAGGTGGTTGAAAACCAGTGGGTTTACCACCTATACTGGTAAAGCAGCTGGTCAAACTGGTGAACCACCTTAGCCTAAGACCAGCATAGCACGTGTCTTTGTTTGAGTTTGATGGACCAGCTGGCATAAGAAAAAGATGCTAATGTTGCTAGTACGGCAAATCAGATTTTCCTGCAGGGGTCATGCGTGTAAACAGCTGACCACAGCTGACCTGATCAGCAGATAGCGTTTGCGTGGTCGTGATCTGCCCGGCCAAACCAAGTCCCGTTCAGAAAGGTCTGACTTTAGAAGGATGCTAAATTAGCTCCTGATGTGCAGTCTCTACCTGCTGCCCACGCCGGGACTGCTGTAATCGTCAGACTGCTGTCTGTCTGCTTACCCATCAGAATCCTCCAGCATTCAGACACATTAGGCTAATCCGCTATGCAGGATCTCAGCGCTGAAGCCGTAAAGCCTGCAGCATAGCCTCGCCGAGAGAGCCTTCCGACTGCAGCCAAATCTCTGAAACAGCCTCTGATTGGCTTCTCCAGAAGAAGTGCACGGCGTGTGTAGCCGACTCGCTGCAAGCCATCGTCAACCGGTCATAGGTTTGGTTTGCTGGGAGACGGAAGGCCTCCAATCACTGATGGCTGAAGACACCACATCACCAGATCAGCCACAGCACCAATCTCTGGCCTGGAAATGCTCTTCTGACTGTCACCAGTCTAAACTGGCTAATTTTAGGGGGGTTTAGGGCTCTCTCTGGAGGCTGTTCTTCAACCTGGATATTTCTTTTATTAATATAATTTGATGAAATTAATTGGTAACTTATTATAATAATATTAAGCACCAATACATGATGGTTCAAGCTTACGGTTTATTAATGAGTCAGTAGCTATGTAACATTGTTGCATATGCTTTGATAAATGCTTTAATTATGAATTTATTGAATGTATTAAATGTATTTATCCATTTATTTATTCATAAATGCATTAAATGTAATACATTAAATCTTTTTTAAATATTAATTGATTTAAATAGAATATTTAAAAATATATATTTCGTTAAATGACATTCATGCTATATAAACATCATATTTAAAGTGAATTTATTGAATGTATTAAATGTATTTATTTATTCACAAATACATTAAATGTAATGCATTAATTCTTTTTTTAAATATTAATTGATTTAAATATATTTAAAAATATATAATAGTTAATTGACATTCATGCTATATAAACATCTTATTTAACGTGAGTTTATTGAATGTATTATAATGTATTTATCCATTTATTGATTCATTAAGTGTATTATATAGATTGATTTTGTGAATATTTAATACATCTGTAAGAATGATATAACGATTATTAGTCACTAACAAACTATTAATCCGTGGTACGACAAGGGTCACTGCATTGAGCTGGTAGAGAGCAATGAGGGATTTAAAAAGGGGAGGGGCCAGAATCCCTTGCTGCTCTTAAAATTTAGAGTAAATGTTTAATTAAAAATGTGACAATTACTTTAAATTATTATAATTACTCGAAGTATTTTTTTAATTAATTAACAAATGAACGATGAATGACTGAATGAATGAATGAATTAATAAAAGCGGATTGTCTGAAGGTTAAAGGTGTGTCCTCATTAATGTGTGTGAGCCAATCAGGTGTGGTGTTGGTGGGCGGGCTCTAGATAGAAACGTTGTGGGTGGGGTTCCTGCATAAACTGTTGACTTGTGCTGTACTGTGGGTCCGAGCGGTCTAACGGAGTCCCCATCCCACATCAGGCCCACAGAGGGTCAGTGCGGTCAAACAACAGCCAAACACCACTGGACCGCTCTGGCTCAATCCTTCCAAAGTTCTTTAAACAAAACCAAAGGGTTCTTCCATACAAGCATCTCAGAGCGGCAGAGCTCTGACATTTACGAGGTGTTAAAAGTGGCCATGTGTTTTAGCAGTGACCAGCACAGCCGGGGAGAAGAAGCCAAGCCCAGCCCAGTCCTCGGAACGAGGGCCCCGATTCCAGTCCGTGGGAAAAGAGGAAAAAAAGAGACAAAGAAAAGAGACAAATGCCACGAGAGTTTAAATATTAACATGGTTTTCCTGAAAGGTTCGGATCCCCTGCGACGCTCCAAATACTTCCGTATAAATGTTCCCGGTCTTTTGTCGCTGCAGCCGTCGGACGGATTCTGAATGTCAGGAGAATGCCAAGTCACGATGTCAGACGCATTTGGAAATCACAAGGTAAAAACGTGAACGGTGCGAAGTCTGATATTCCTCCCGGCTTAAGGGAAGAGGGACGCAGGGGGAGATCGGACAAGAATCGAAAGAAGGCCCCAAACCTGTGCCTGGAAAAGAAAAACAAACAAACAGCTGATTAGACACCAGATCTAATCACATCCAGTACCATAGCAACCACCTAGAAACCACTCTGTATACCATACCATAGCAAGCACCCTTAGCCGTACCTCAGACGATGAGAACACGCATGCAAAGCAATAGCAACCATCAGAAGATACCCTAGCATCCACCTCCAATACCATAGCAACCACCCAAAGTAACATATGTAGAACATACAATGTGTGATTTTAAGGGCCTGTGACTGAGTATTATGGCAGAATTGTCTGAGTTGTGGGGCCCATCTAGCCTTCTCCCTGTAGAAGAACCCTGATGATCTGGTTCTGATGGGTCCTATCAAGGGGTGGACCCTGGAGACATTGCAGACAAAGAACCAGACTGTGGTGTTCTAGACGACTTGGTCAGAACATCTCCAAATGGTCCTTTGGGGTGGTCCCTGTAGGCAGTGGTGGTCAGTACCTACCAAAAGTGCTCCAAGGAAGGACGTCTTGGGCCCCCAAGGCTGACCGATGCTCATGGAGACCCCCACCTCACAACTTACAGGACATCATCTTTATAGCGGCAAAAAAGGCCTTCAGAGGTCTCATGGAGTCTGCAATGGGTCAGAACATCTCCAAATGGTCCTTTGGGGTGGTCCCTTTAGGCAGTCGTGGTGAGTACCTACCAAACGTGCTCCAAGGAAGGATATCTAGAGCCCCCAAGGCTGACCGATGCTCATGGAGACCCCCACCTCACAACTTAGAACTTACAGGACGCTTTCTTTATAGTGATAATAGTAATGATATAGTAATAAAGGCCTTCAGAGGTCTCGTGGAGTCTGCAACGGGTCAGAACATCTCCAAATGGTCTTCCTCGTTTCATCTTCAGCTTTTCTGTTATTTATTTATTTATTACATTTGGTGACACGTGTGATGTCTACTTCCAGAATTTGCCGGAATCTAACTGATCCTCTCTTATTTCTACCAATGAAATGTTGCCTGCGCCACTGGCTGCAGCACAAACCAGCCCACCAACCGAGATCCTGCCCTAACAGTTGGGGAGGTGGTGTTCTCATGAAATTCATACTTTAGCCGAAGTTCTACTGTAGCTTCCAAAATGCATCTGGCCCTTTTCTGACTCGTTTAGCTACAACACCTATCCTCTATCCTTTAGGTGTAGGCAGAGGATGCTAGAAATCATGATCAGCTGGAGGCTGGAAGTCATATTTGACCTTCAAAGTTCTTCCAGACTAGCGACTGTTTACTCGCCTTCTCGTTTTTAGCAGAGTCTCTCGGCATCTGCTGCATCACAGGCTTTGTTTTGTTTTTTTTAGGAGGCACTGACCCCGAAGTTCATGTGATTTATACTGGTGGGTGGGTGTGTGTGTTGGGGAAGGGGGGGGGGGGCATCTGCATTTTCATGCCTCGTCGCCCACGGTTGTCATCGGACGACCTTGAGAAGCCGTAAACGGGATTCGCACCGTATGCCGAAGAACAAAGCGATGGCTTTGGCCGTCCCCAAGGATGATCCTGCTGTTTGCTGGCTGGTTCTTTTTGAGATCCAGAATTCATTAACCCCAGGCGCTTCTCGCTGTCGCCGCATCTCGGGCAGCTGGAACTCACGGATTCCACAAGCATGCCAGAAATGTTTGCTGGACCTTCGCTTGTCGGATTTTAAGCTTTCGTTCTGCTGAAAGCGCCGGTTTTGGTTTCCCATATTATTTGAAATGCGGCAGCTGTGGTGTCCGACGTTTGGCTAGTACTTCAGCATAGGTGGACGTTAAAATGCCCTCGAAATGCACTTATCAAGCCCTAACCATGCTGGTAGCTGCTAATTAACTGGACTTTAGAAGGTAGTAACACCTTGGGTGCAAATGTGGCCTAGAAATGTGGACGTGAATCAAAAGAAGGATCACATCCAGTACCATAGCAACCACCTAGAAACCACTTGGAATACCACAGCAAGCACATAGCAGTACCCCGCCCTAACCTGGAGCACTGGCGAACCCTTAGCAACCCTCAGAAGACATCCTAGCATCACCTCTGATACCACAGCAACCACCTAAAATAACATCGATCAGCCATAACATTAAAACCATTAATTGACCGGTGAAGTGAAGAACCCTGATGATCTGGTTTTGGTGGGTCCTATCAAGGGGTGGACCCTGGAGACAAAGAACCAGACTCTGGTGTTCTGGGCGACTTGGTCAGAACATCTCCAAATGGTCCTTTGGGGTGGTCCCTTTAGGCAGTGGTGGTCAGCACGTACCAAAAGTGCTCCAAGGAAGGACATCTTGGGCCTCCAATGTTGACTGATTCCCATGAAGGGCCCCACCTCACAACTTACAGGACATCTTGTTTATAGTGGCAATAAAGGCCTTCAGAGGTCTTGTGGAGTCCACAATGGGTCAGAACATCTCCAAATGGTCTTTTGGGGTGTTCCTGGTAGGCAGTGGTGGTCAGTACCTACCAAAAGTGCTCCAAGGAAGGACATCTTGGGTCCCCAAGTCTGATTGATGCTTATGAAGGGCCCCACCTCACAACTTGCAGGACACCTTCTTTATAGTGGCAATAAAGGCCTTCAGAGGTCTTCAAAGGGTCAGAGTAGTTTTGGTGGCACAGGCTGGTTTTAATGTTATGGCTGTTTGGTGTAGCGCAACATGCTAATCCTTATCCAGCAGAATTTCGCTGTAGGTGCGGATTAACATCAAACAGCCCTTCAAAACCACAAAGCCCTCCAGATTCTCACTCCTCTCCAAACTAGCCCAGAGATGCCCCACAGCATCGAGCGCCTCAGACCCACTTTCTACGAAACGCTAAGTAAACCCGGTCTGGATCTGAACCGAGCAGTGGGACGAGCTTAACAGGGTTCTGCGCGCCACAAAACAAGCAGCTGAGTCAAAACAGCCGGAAGGGCCGGCGTCGGCATACGAGAGCGCGTACCATCCTGCAGATGGGCGGACTGATGACTGATGGCGCGGCGGAATGACGGCACGGCGGACTGTCAGAAGCAGAGCCAAGCCCGAAGCGGAGGAAGTGAGGCCCGGGCTTCAGTCGGCCTGCTTTTCAAAAAGAGCCTTTCCTGGAGATACTCATTCCTGCACCCAGATGAAGTCCTTAAGAGGAGTTTTGTACCATCTGGCGGGGGACGTGGAGACAGAAGCTACTGACATGCAGCTCCCCCGCGGGCCCGTGCCGGAGAGGTGACTTCAAAAGCAGCATCTCCCTCATTCTCTCTCTGTCTCTCTCGCTCTCTCTCGCTCTCTCTCTCTCACAGTGAGAGAAAAAGCCTTGAAAACGGCGCACCGCAACAAAACGAGCCTCCGAACATAATGCCCTCAGATGAAATTTTGATGCCGAGCGCTTGCTCTGCAGCAGCGCTGATTGATGTCTCTTCTCGGGCTGCTGGTGTTTTTCTCCTGATGCAAAAAAAAAAAGAGAGAGAGAGAGAGAGAGAGAGAGAGAGAGAGAATCCTGCTTTAATTGTTCTTTGCTGTTCTTCTATTTTGAAGGAGGCACGAAAGCAAGGAACCTGTGTGAGATGTGAGGTGTTGCGCTGCTGTGATCTGCTGCTGGAAAATGCTAGAGAAGGTCAGGTTCCAGAGAAGATGAGAATGCAAAAGGAGCCTCAGTCACTATAATGACGTGAGCGAAAGGTGGTGGTGGTGGTGGTGGTGGTGCAGCATTATGTTGTAAACAAGGAACTGGGCTTCTTGTTAAAACTGGAAGGAAAAGGATGGAGGGATGGATGCTCAGTGGATGCTCAGCAAAATCCAGCAGGACCGGGATCCCAAACATAGTTTCTCCAGCGCCACCCGACCAACCTAAACCTGTGTGGTTGGTGTGGCGCAACAGATCACACCACTGGGAGACCAGGGTTCGATTCCCGGTCTGGATGACTATGCTGTGCTATACCAATAAGAGTCCTTGGGCAAGACTCCGAACACTACATTGGCCCGCCAGTAATATCAGTAACCTCTGGATAAGAGCGTCAGCTAAATGCCGTAAATGTAAACCTAAAGGACCTGGAGGAGAACAAGGAAGAACAAGTGAAACGCTTGGTCGCCTCGTCGCCTCGTCACCCACGGTTGTCATCGGACGACCTTGAGAAGCCGCAAACGGGATTCGCATCGTACGCCGAAGAACAAAGCGATGGCTTTGGCCGTCCCCCAAGGATGAAACATGGTTTCTCAAGCCTAAAGGACCTGGAGGAGAACAAGGAAGAACAAGTGAAATGAATCCCGATAAACTCTGACTAGATATCTTTAGCATTTATGTATCTACATGGATCACACTGCGGTCAACGGAGCAGTAGCACAATGCTGCAGCCTGGTGTAATTACTGAAGGTGAGGGCCTTGCTCTCGGTGCGTAACCTGCCTTCGCTGGGCTGCTTAGATTGCACGCCTCAAGGGCTTCACTTAGCTCCCTGCTCCCTAAGTGTGTTTACCGGCTAGCTGCATGCTATTCGCCTCTAGTCTGAGAGGTGTGGGAGATACAGGGGACATGCTGCCGTCCTCTGGTTCGGGGTTCGGCCTACAAGTCTACAAGAGATGGCTGGACAACTCTGGACAGTTCTCCAAACTATCGCTCTAATATCCAATCATGTTTCTGCCCTCGCCCGATATGTTTGCTGCACATAAGACTGACGGCACACTCCAGCGACTCGAATCAGACTCGCACTCCAGCGACTCAAGACTCGAATCAGACTCGCACTCCAGAGCCCTGAGATTTGACTCTGACTCTCACTCCAGAGACTTAACCTCAGACTTAACTTTGCCTTACACTTCAGAGACTCATGGTTGACTCTGACTCGCACTCCAGAGCTCTGAGATTTGACTCTGACTCTCACTCCAGCGACTCAAGACTCGAATCGGACTCACCCTCCAGAGCTCTGAGATGTTGACTCTGACTCTCACTCCAGAGACTTAACCTCAGACTTAACTTTGCCTTACACTTCAGAGACTCATGGTTGACTCGGACTCGCACTCCAGAGCTCTGAGATTTGACTCTGACTCTCACTCCAGAGACTTAACCTCAGACTTAACTTTGCCTTACACTTCAGAGACTCATGGTTGACTCGGACTCGCACTCCAGAGCTCTGAGATTTGACTCTGACTCTCACTCCAGCGACTCAAGACTCGAATCGGACTCGGACTCACACTCCAGAGACTCAACCTCAGACTTAACTTTGACTCCCATTTCAGTGACCCATAGCCCAGACGTCCAAGATTCGACTAAGACCTGCAACTCCAGAGACTCATGGTTGACTCGGACTCACACTCCAGAGCCCTGAGATTTGACTCGGACTCACACTCCAGAGCCCTGAGATTTGACTTTGACTCGCACTCTAGACACTCAACTCCCATTTCAGTGACCCATAGCCCAGACGTCCAAGATTCGACTAAGACCTGCAACTCCAGAGACTCATGGTTGACTCGGACTCACACTCCAGAGCCCTGAGATTTGACTCGGACTCACACTCCAGAGCCCTGAGATTTGACTTTGACTCGCACTCTAGACACTCAACTCCCATTTCAGTGACCCATAGCCCAGACGTCCAAGATTCGACTAAGACCTGCAACTCCAGAGACTCATGGTTGACTCGGACTCACACTCCAGAGCCCTGAGATTTGACTCGGACTCTTACTCCAGAGCCCTGAGATTCACATTCCAGAGACTTAAGACTCAGACTCGCACTCCAGGCATTCAAAAAGTGAATCAGACTTCCACCCAGAGACCCATAGAATAGTGTCAAAGCTACAAAATTCACAAGTGAATGAATAACTGGAACGACTTCATGAATAACGACATTACACATGCTGTCCTTTCTCCGCCACCCTGTCGCTTCTGCCCCTCTCTTTGGGGTCTTCATTTGAAACTGAAGGATTACTTGTCAGAACAAAGTGTGAGCGTTAAGAAATCAGACGTAAAACTACATATTTTTGGAACAGTGACTCACCCGCCTTCTGATTATTCATTATATATTTGTACGTTAATTCTTTTCCAGCCTTGAAGAGAACACAATGCAGGGGCGGGCTCCCATGTTGCCACTTCATGGAGGGGGAAAAAAACAGCCTAAAAAGGATTGCATCATATTTTATGTAATTCTCTGAAAGCTTTCTTTCTTATGAGCCTCTCTCTCACACAGGCACGTACACTCACTCTCTCAGCTGGAACCAGGCTGTTCCTCGCCACCATCGCCCCTCAGCTTGCTCACGGGGGGTTTGTCCATCAAGCTGATTTGTGACCATGCGCCGGTGTCTGTGGTGGGAAGAGCAGTACAGACCAAATAAGTGGGAAATCAAGGAGGTCACCTGACTTACCATCCTCGCCAAGCTCACACGGCACAGCACTAAACAACTTCTACTAGATCTTCCTCCATCAGCTGTGAGTGGTATTATTATTGAACAGTGGAAGAGTTTAGGAGGAACAGCTCACAGAGAGCAGCTCCGTGTCCACCGAGTGTCTCAAGTTCCAGAGCGGGGTCAGGGCCGAGTGCTGACTCCCCACCCATCTGACTCAATAACTGCAGAGCTCCAGACCTGCTGCTGCTGGTAGAGCTGAGAGGAGCAAAGAAGGACCAGCTCCATAGTAATATAATGCCTATGGGTTTAGAACGGGACATCGTAAAAGCTCCTGCAGGCGGAAAAGTGTGGAGGTGTCCCAATACTTTTGTCCAAATAGTGTCTTTGCTTCGGATGCTTCCCAAATGCATGCATTTGTCCCGTTTTTGAAAAGTTTGCTGGACCGTTTTAGCTAGCAGGGCCACTCTGGAATGCTAAGTCATCGTCTGGGACTTTTTTCCATCTTCCATTTGTTGACAGTATAACAGAAACAAGAATGTCGGCGAGATCTCTGGTCTTTCAGGAATAAAGCACCTTGCTGGCCATATTAAATGGAGTATTTTGGATCAGACCTGCTCTCTGATTTGATATGCGATGCATTATTTATAGGTTTTGTTTCCTTGCTAGGTTGTACTTAAAAAGACACAACGAAGGTAGGCCAGAAAAGATGGGGAGATGATGCTCTTTTATGAGGTAGGGGACGTGTTGGGTCCCGCTTCTGCGATGAGCTCCCTGGCACCGTCTGCTAGACTGAAATTGATTTTTACCGTGAGGATCCAGAGGAACTGCACAGAGCGAGATACGGCACGGGTCCTGGCAGACCAGAGCATTTGGGCTGGAGCTTAAGAGCGAGCCAGAATTTAGCAGGGAGCCCGCTGACAATAACAGCCTGAAGAGAAGGAGAAGCAGGTCAAAACCATTAACAGGTTTCAGAGTGGTCAATTAATGTCCAGGCTGATGTTCTGGATGTGTGTATGCTTAGGGTTTCAAGCAGAGGAAAAGCCGCAGCGCCATGTTTTTAATGGACTGGAAAGAGCGAGGCGGGCGGCGTAGCTGCTGAACTATCTGACGTGGTCGCTTGTAGCATAGAGTAGCTACTTGTTAGCTGCAGTTCAGCTCGAGAATTAGCTCACAGCCATTTGCTTAAGCTGATCTAGCTAAAGGTAGGGGGTTCGGTTTTACAGACGTTTCCCAGTGGGGCCGAGCTTGTCTGAGATTCTGGGCTCGTTTGGGTATAATTCATACAGGATACTGAATATAATTCATACAGGAAACTGAAAAAAATCATAGATACTGAGAATAATTCATAGTGGATACTGAGAATAATTCATAGTGGATACTGAATATAATTCATAGTGGATACTGAATATAATTCATAGTGGATACTGAATCAAACAGTGGATACTGAGAAAAAATCATAGTGGATACTGAATATAATTCATAGTGGATACTGAATCAAACATAGTGGATACTGAGAAAAAATCATAGTGGATACTGAATATAATTCACAGAGGATACTGAATATAATTCATACAGGATACTGAATAATTCATAGTGGATACTGAATATAATTCATAGTGGATACTGAATATAACTCATACAGGATACTGAATATAACTCATACAGGATACTGAATATAATTCATAGAGGATACTGAATATAACTCATACAGGATACTGAATATAACTCATACAGGATACTGAATATAATTCATACAGGATACTGAATAATTCATAGTGGATACTGAATCAAACATAGTGGATACTGAATCAAACATAGTGGATACTGAATATAATTCATAGCGGATACTGAATCAAACATAGTGGATACTGAGAAAAAATCATAGTGGATACTGAATATAATTCATACAGGATACTGAATAATTCATAGTGGATACTGAACATAATAGTGGATACTGAATCAAACAGTGGATACTGAATATAATTCATAGTGGATACTGAGAAAAAATCAGTGGATACTGAATATAATTCATACAGGATACTGAATAATACATAGTGGATACTGAATCAAACATAGTGGATTTTGAATAATTCCTAGTGGACACTGAATATAATTCATAGTAGATACTGAATTATTCATAGTGGACACTGAGAATAATTCATAGTGGATAATGAAAACTTTATAGTTTCTTGTCCCAAACACGAAAACAGCTTCCACGCTCAACCAAACCGAACCCAACTCTTTACTGCCTAAATCAGCCAATCCAGTTTTCTTTAGGGACTACTTTCTGTAGCTGCACTACACCCTGCAGCATGTATCCCTCCACCATTTTAATGATCTGATTCTAAAAGCAGGTTCTAGAGCCGAACTCTCCTCAGAACTCTGGTAGAACCGTGTCTCAGGCATCAGGCAGCGTCTTCATCACCATTAGGTGAAGAACTTTCTGTGAGGAGCTTCTTTTTATTAGAGCTTCAGACGTCTTCTTCCCTTCACCTCCACTGTAGAACATTTCGAACCAAACTCTGAATGGCTTTGATAAACGAGTGGCACTTCAGCACTTTAGCGCCGTAGCTCCGTAAAGTCAGACCAAAATGTGGTGTTTCGTCCCAATCCTGGTCTTCGAGTCTCCGCTACAGCCTAATGTAGCATTCACCCGCTGCCAGCCAGCACACCTGACACAACTCATCAGCGACTTCTCATGTTCTTCATGAGGTTAAAACGGGAGCACTACAGAAAAGAGGCACTAAAACCCAGGCAGGGCAGGGGTACTTCAGCACCAGGTTCTGGAGAAGCTGCCGGAACGTAGCTTCCAGGCTGTTCCACATCCACAAACACTTTTATGCTAAGTGCACTTTGATGCCAAGTGTCAGCCGGCTAGCTCTGCTGCTGTGAAGCCACGGGATCCGGCATTGGAAACAACAGGGGTAGAACAGCCGTTAGCTTTAGCTTCACCGCCCCTGAACTTTGACAACTGCACGCTGCGGATGTTCGACCTGACTAGCCTGACTAGCGTAATGGCTAGCGACACTCTGAGGCACTTATTATTATTATTTTTTTTAAACAGGCCAGACGAAGGAAGATAAGTTCAGAAGCAAATACCATCATCTGTTACTGCGATAAGGGCGTTTTTACCCGGTTAGCATTAGCCTGTTTACTGAGGGAGCTACTGTTTGATATGCTAATTGAACTCCAGGCCAAACGGAAAGAGATGTTTGCTCAGAGATCTGAGCGGTCTGATCACACTGCCTTCGCTTGCGAATAGCATGTCTTCTTTTTATGGATGAACGTAACCTTTAGATGAAAATCAGCCGGCTCAGTGACATAACCGCTGGCTGGCTAAATTGGCCAAATTAGCATTGATGCGCTCTCTCTCGTTCCGTCTCCGAGTCCGAGAGGTCAAGCAGAACCAACGCTAAATAACGTGGCCTTCTCTCCAAAGGTTACGCATCCTTATTTCCCCTCATCATCATCATCACTGTGTACACTGTGGAGGCAGCAGAGCCTTTTAGCAAGCGCTAGAGAAGAGCTTAGCGTTAGCCTAGCCACGCTAAGGAGCGATGTTTTGTCTGCCTTCGCTCAAAGCGCCGTTTGATCTAACGATGACGGAGCTCTTTTTTTTTTTTTTTCTTGTTCTTTTTTTCTCTCACTTATTTCGGCTTAGCGAAGGAGCCGATATTTTAACACTTTGAAGATTGTTGTTTTGGGGTAAAAAGGGATTAGATGACAAGCTCGACACCATCGCCGAAATATCTCCGCCAGATGATCAAGGTGATCTGTCCAAGCTAAATTCAACCTCACACGCATGCCGCGGGATTACTGGAGGCTTTCTGTCACTTGAAATAATGTAAAAGAAACGAGGCGACGCTTTAAAATTAGAACTGTGGTTATTTTAATGCTTTGAATGTATGAATTTAAGCAACAACAACAAAAAAAAAGGACTGAAAAGCTTCATCCGCTGACCCAGTTCTGCATTTGCACAGTCCTGCGGTCCTGCAGGTAGATCTGATTTACAGTGTCCAGAAGTGCTTTACTGTAATCAGATCATCCTGACCAGATGTTTCCTCTTGTTTCTGCGGACCATTGGCATCCTGCGTGAAATGGCACAAAGCGAAGGGTTCTGCTGCCACGTCATCATTCGGATAATATCATAAGTAATAAAATAATAGAAATATGACAAATAAATAAATATACAACCTGCACTGAAATTCAACATGCTTTATGCAGAACATTAAGGTAGAAGTACTGAATTACTCCAACTAGTTGCTATAATTTATGATCGCTTTTGATAAATTCATCCTGGATGCTGAAAAAAATCATAGTAGATACTAAATAATTCATAGTGGATACTGAATAATTCATAGTAGATACTGAATGGTTCATAGTTGCTACTGAATGATGCATAAAGGATACTGAATAATGTATAGTAGTTCGTGAATAATTCATAGTGGATACTGTATAATCCATAGTAGTTCCTGAATAATTCATAGTGGATACTAAAAACAATAATAGTGGATACTGAATATTGTATAGTAGTTCCTGAATAATTCATAGTGGATAATGTATAATCCATAGCAGTTCCTGAATAATTCATAAAGGATACTGAAAAAAATAATAGTGGATACTGAATAATGTATAGCAGTTCCTGAATAATTCATAAAGGATACTGAATTATTCATAGTAGATACTGAATTATTCATAGTGGATATTGAAAAAATTCATAGTGGATACTGAATTATTCATAGTGATCTGCACTGGAATTAATCACTCTTCTAACAACACCCTTATACAGAACAATTCCTAGCGGATGCTGAATAAACCATAGTAGGTATTGAATACTATCTAGTAGTTAGTGAATGCACAGTGGAGACTGAATCAATACTAAATAACTAATAGTAGATTCTGAATAATCAATACTAGTTACTGATTAATTCATAGCGGATACTGAGTGATCAGTTGTGTATTGAATACCTTACAGTAAATATTAAACCACTGAAACGCTGAAATACTTTCTATTTCATTAAAACTCATTTGAACACTTGCTCATGCTTACAAAATGTGTAAAATACTGTCGCCGCTTTATTCTTCTAACCTGCCAGAGATAATTTCCTCGCGGCGAACGTTTGCACTTTTTACGCTAATGAAACCAAGTCGAACATAAACTCAATGGTCAATTTCCCTCGGCTGAAAGCTCAACAGTACGCTCCGTCCAGCACTAATGCGATATCCCACCGGCCGCAGTGAAACCGGAGCTGATAGGCTCGCTGTAGCCTGCAGGTGTGGCTAATCAAGTGAAAAGCAGCAATTCAGCAGGATGTAGAAGCTCAAGTCTGGCAAAGGAGAGGTGGGGAGATAAGAAGATGGGCCAATTTATGTTGTGTTTTTTTTTTTTTTTTTTTCACTGTTCTTCCTTAAAATGTGTGACAATTATGTCTTTGGGGGACGATTAAACTAATGGTGTTTTCCACAGTCATGGTGCAGAAGGCTCTGTTCAGTCTCACAAAGCCCACTGCTAGCAAACAGGGGGGGCGGGGGGCTGGGATATCTTGGACTGTTATTCCGAACATGAACACAATGGCGAGTGCCTTTAGGTAAATGTCTTTGAACGGCTGTCAGTAAGTCCTGGCGTGATAAAAGAGTATAAAAGTATGAGACGCATCTAATTTCACAGCAGGAAACTGAAGAATGGGGAAATTATCATAATTCATCATTACCTTCGGATATCCTCGGATACTGGCGATTGGCGTTCAGTTTCTGCTATTTACCAGGATCCTTCTTTTTGTCCAGGTTCATTTGACTGGCTAACTCGGGCCCTGTGACTCAGTAAGTGACGCTATAGCTTAGATCAGACCGTGAAAAATGAAACGCCCTGTCCTCATCAGTGTCACGAACAGGTTTTGCAATGCTAAGCACTCCCATTACCTTCCCCACGCAGCGAGCCACTGCCAGCGTTTTTGTGAGCGCTGTGTTCTTGCGATGTAATTTCACGTACAGAACCTGCTACTCCATCAGAAAGTTAGGCAGTTACATGAAAACAGCCCAAAACAGAATGTTCCAGTAAAACAGCAATTACCGGATGCTAATCAGCGTTTCAAAAGACATTGGAAAGTAATGGTGAATTACAGCCATTCCTCCAGTCTTCTGAGTCTGGCTGTGAAGTAGATAGCTATCATATCTTCTGAATGAAGTCATTACCCTTTGATCAGAGTTTTCCCGAGGCTAGCTGCGGTCTTTATTAGCTGTAATAGAAAGATGTCAGTGGTCAGTGTGAAGCACAGAGCAGATTGAGGAAGCTGGACGATGTGTTTTACTCTTAGTTGCAACAACCTGAGGTGACCTGTTCGAGGCTTTCATTGTGTATTGGATACAGAAGATTTTAGCTCTCATGCAGCATCTACCCTCAAATACCTCCAATAAAACGTCTACCATCAAACACCTACTACATCTACCTTCAATTACCTTTGACCCTTTGTTGCATTGTTTACCTTTAAATACTTTCTAAGCACTGTCTACCCTTAAATACCTCCAATGAAACACCTACCCTCAGATACCTCTAAAACACCATCTACCTTAATATACCTCCAAAGCACCATCTACCCCCAGATACATCTAAAAACCATCTACACACAAATACCTCCAAAGCAACACCTACCCTCAAATACTTGCAAAATATCTAAATATCACAATCTCTCCTCAAATACGTCCAAAGAAGCATTTACCCTTGCTGAAAAACATCTACCCTCAACTACCACCAATGGAATGCCTACCCTCAAACACCTCCAATAAAATATCTACCCTCAGATACCTCTAAAACACCATCTATCTTCATATACCTCCAAAGCAATATCTAATCTCGGATAGCTCAAAAATATCTATCTTCAAAAAGCAACACCCCCAAAGCAACATCTACCCTCAGATACTTCCAAAATATCTACCATCAAATACATCCAAAGCATCATTTACCCTCATATACCTGAAAAAACATTCCCTCAACTGCCTCCAAAGCATTGTCTACCCTCAAACACCTCCAACAAAATGCCTACCCTCAGATACCTCTAAAACACCATCTACCTTCATGTACCTCCAAAACAACCTTCTACCTTCATATACCTCCAAAGCAACACATACCCTCAGATACTTCCAAAAGTATCTACCATCAAATACATCCAAAAGTGAATTTATCCTCAGATACCTGAAAAACGTCTCCCCTTAACTACCTCCAAAACATCAACTACTTGCATATACATCCAAACCAACATCTAACCTGAGTTCCCCTTTAAGAAAATATCCACCTTCAGATACCTCCAAAGCATCATGCACCCGAGATCTCTCAGAACACCGACATGAAATTGATGCAATTCCTGGAAATTCCATGCAATTTAGAAACAAGATCAAGCTGAACTGATCACCTATAAGATCTTTTATTTAACCCAGTATGAATTTGGAACGTCCACGCAATTCCAACCCCACAAAGACACGAAGGTGGAAACCTGACACTGTGCTGAAGCCTCTGCAGTTCTGTGTTCCCTCACTTTGTAATGAAAAGAAGCCTTCAGGCTAAGGCGGGATATGCCTTTCAGCTGCAGCAGCAGGTTCGGAGCACCGCATGTTCCCGGTTCCGAGCTCCCTCGTGTTTGCTCTGTCTGACAGGACTGACATTGATATTCCAGACGAGGCTCGGATTGATATTCATGAAAGCTTGATCCCTATCTGGGGAATTATGGGAGAAAAGCATCTCCTGTCCTTTTCCGAAAGTGCCCTTGAAATGCTCTATCAAACTGTTCTCGCCCTGTCAGCTGAGGTCAAACCAGCTCATTTACTTATACTGACAGACTCTCTCGCCCCTCTCTCACTCGGCCTATCTGTCCGTCTTACTCTCTTTCACACGCAATCAGACCTCCTGCTGACAACAGAGGTCAGATGACCCCCAGCATACATGCAGCTTTGGGGCAGCGCAGCCTTGTTTCTCACATCTCCAATCCCAGCTCAGCACTGGCCGGCTCTGACCGCACAACTGACCCTGGAACTGTGAAGTAGCGAGAGAGTTTTACCCTGGCCTGTTTTGTCCTGATGTGTGGTCAGGGGCTACTCCCGTAGCTCCGCCTCCTCAGTGTAGATCACAATACCTACATTTAGAGCGTTATTAATTATTATTCACCCTAATGAGAGACTGTAGCTCCGCCTCCTCAGTGTATATCACAATACCTCCATTTAGAGCGTTATTAATTATTATTCACCCTAATGAGAGACTGTAGCTCCGCCTCATCAGTGTATATCACAATACCTACATTTAGAGCGTTATTAATATTCACCCTAATGAGAGACTGTAGCTCCGCCTCCTCAGTGTACATCACAATACCTACAGTTAGAGTGTTATTAATATTCACCCTAATGAGAGACTGTAGCTCCGCCTCCTCAGTGTATATCACAATACCTACATTTAGAGCGTTATTAATTATTATTCACCCTAATGAGAGACTGTAGCTCCGCCTCCTCAGTGTATATCACAATACCTACATTTAGAGCGTTATTAATTATTCACCCTAATGAGAGACTGTAGCTCCGCCTCCTCAGTGTATATCACAATACCTACATTTAGAGCGTTATTAATATTTACCCTAATGAGAGACTGTAGCTCCGCCTCCTCAGTGTATATCACAATACCTACAGTTGCTATTGATTATGTAGGTGGGTGCTATGGACTATTACTTGCATGTTGCTAAGGTATCCCAGGTGGTTCCTATGGTGTTACTAAGTGGTTGCCAGATAGCTGTTTTAGAGCTACTCGGTAATTCCTATAGTATCCCATGGGTTTCTATGCAGTTGCTATGCTTTTCCAAGTGGTTGCCAACTTAATGTTGTTAGTACATGCCTATGCAAGTGTGCGAAGGTCAAACAGGTCAATCAGGTGAGCTTTAGAAACGCTGCTGAACGACATTCTTAGAAATGATTTCGTACCCGATGTTAAATCAGGTCCTCTGTATCATCTGTAATTTATATTAATATGTTATAATTTGAGGCGGTGCCCCAGTCCTGTCTTTACCCAAGGCCCCCCCCAAAATTCATTAAATCCGCCCTTGCACGCGACATTCCTGACCGGCAACGTCCTGCTCGTCCTGCGTGTCTCACACCAGATTGATTTTGGGGGTTTTTTAGGCTGGAGGGGACTGTCCCGGAGCAGGCGGCGGATCCTCCGGCGTCAATGACTCATTGATTTTGAATTAAAGGGCAAGTGCCTCCACTGATCCGATAAGACTGACCCGCTTACATCAGCACGGCTGACACCAACCGGGCCTTATGGGGCGCATCAAAGCCCACGACCCATGAATGGGCTGCTTGTGTTTGCAGGAAATGCCATTGTAGCTCCAGAGATTGTGTCTCTGCTCTGCGACAAAGGGACCCAGCATCTCTGACCGCCGCTGTTTACTATCTGAGCTAAAGCTTGGCTTTACTCTTCTTAAAGGGGAACTCCACCAATTTCCCAGAATTCTCAGCATAATTCTCTGTGTGTGATGAGCTCATCCAGAGAGGGGGGCGGGGGTGAAACTCTGCTTCACTGTAGAGAAGCCGACCCACTCTGATCTCTGTACAGTGGAGGTGAATGGAAGCAGACGTCTGTTGCCATGACTACAACACAGATACAGCCCATAATTTATCTCCTATCTAGACCCACCAGTGCAGCTACACGAGTCTTCTGAGTGTTATATGGAATGATGATGATGATGAAGGTAAAATAGTGGAGAATCTCAACTAATGCAGTTCTCTTTAGGGACTACTTTCTGTAGCTGCACTACACCCTGCAGCATGTATCCCTCCACCATTTTAATGATCTGGTTCTAAAAGCAGGTTCTAGAGCCGAACTCTTCTCAGAACTCTGGTAGAACAGTGTCTCAGGCATCAGGCAGCGTCTTCATCACCATTAGGTGAAGAACTTTCTGTGAGGAGCTTCTTTTTAGTAGAGCTTCAGACGTCTGCTTCCCTTCACCTCCACCTGCTCATACTGTGAGACGTGTGGTCAGCACCGTGCTAATTGGTGTACACAGGCTTCTATTGCTTGTTGACTACATTAGCCTCAAAGCAAACTTCAGACGCCTTCAAACGTGACTCGGTTGATCAACTACTACTATTTGGGGTAAGATGTTGGACACGTGTGATGATTTAGGGCTGCAGTTAGCACCGTGCTAACTGGTGGGAGGTATATTAACCTTGTAGCTCCAGTGCAAAACTAGGTACATTAGGTTTGAGCTCCACCAAACTACCGCTTTAAGACCCGCAAGGTTCTGAGAGCTTTATGACTTTATTGTTTTATTCGATTTCACTGAAGGCTTATCTTATTTCAGAGGTAGTGCAGAGAACACGTCAACAGGCCTCGTAGATCAAACTGGCCACAGCAAAAAAAGAGGCTGGCGAGTCTTCGGATGCCATTAGGAGCCTCATGACTGCGATCAGGTCGCATTAGCGTTCCAGCTGCGTTTAGCAGGACAGACAAGAGCCGCAGAAATGCCACCGAAAATGAAGCGTCACCAAGCGCTCACTGATCGTGATCAGAGCTGTCTGCCTTCAGACACTGCAGAGCGCTGTATGCCAGAGTTCACATCCAGACCACAGTGCACCACTGACTCTAGTGTTTCCAGTAAAGTGGCCAGTGTGTGGAAGCAGAAGGTAGGCGTTTCTAATAAAGTGGCCAGTGAGTGGAAGCACAAGGTAGGTGTTTCTAATAAAGTGGCCTATGTGTTTAAGCAGAAGGTAGGCGTTTCTAATAAAGTGGCCTATGTGTTTAAGCAGAAGGTAGGTGTTTCTAATAAAGTGGCCTATATGTTTAAGCAGAAGGTAGGCGTTTCTAATAAAGTGGCCTATGTGTTTAAGCAGAAGGTAGGCGTTTCTAATAAAGTGGCCTATGTGTTTGAGCAGTAGGTAGGCGTTTCTAATAAAGTGGCCTATGTGTTTAAGCAGAAGGTAGGCGTTTCTAATAAAGTGGCCAGTGATGAAGCATAAAACAAGTGTTTCTAATAAAGTGGCCAGTGAGTGAAAGCACAAGGTAGGTGTTTCTTATAAAGTGGTCAGTGATGAAGCATAAAACAAGTGTTTCTAATAAAGTGGCCAGTGTGCTTAAGTACAAAGTAGGTGCTTTCTAATAAAGTGGCCTATGTGTTTAAGCAGAAGGTAGGTGTTTCTAATAAAGTGGCCTATGTGTTTAAGCAGAAGGTAGGTGTTTCTAATAAAGTGGCCAGCAAGTTTCTTGTACTCCGAGGAACCACGTCAGTGTAAAATCAGCGGGTCTGTGGACGTTGTCTCTGACCACAGCAGAGGTGGAGCAGAAAAGCGGACCCTCCAGGTTCTGGAGAACGTCGGTGTGTAATGGTTCCTAAACTGGAGCAGTGTTTATGTGAAAGCGTCAAATAGGGCCTGGGGCCAATCAGTCGCGAGCTGTTCCTGGGGTCTAACCTCAAGCTGAGTTATGGCCTACACTGGCCCGGAGTTTACAGCTGACAGAATTCAGGATCTGGAAGCTGTCCACACACACACACACACACACACACACACACCGGCGTCTGTGGTTAATCTGTGTAGGTGAAACAGCCGTGGTGGAGTTCAGACAAAGCCATTGCCTTTAAAAGCCTGGCTGTGTTCCAGCTGCCAGGTAACTACAGCAGCACAGAAGAGACCAATTTAGACAAAAGTATTTGGACACCTGCTAGATATTAATAAAGCATAAATAATAACGATTAATAAACTAATGAATAAACTTAATAAAGGATGTTGTGGGTGTTCAGCTTGGTGTTCAGGGGGTTAATGAGACC
Source organism: Salminus brasiliensis (assembly GCF_030463535.1). Classification (NCBI taxonomy): domain Eukaryota; kingdom Metazoa; phylum Chordata; class Actinopteri; order Characiformes; family Bryconidae; genus Salminus; species Salminus brasiliensis. The sequence continues at coordinate 826,939 of NC_132892.1, read as the reverse complement.
CGTCTGACTGCCGGCCAGTCTATCAGAACCCTGTACCGGTTCTCTCTCTCTGTAGTAGTGGGTTTAGAGCTGGACCACTGCCAGCTGCTCCAGCCACTCAGCTGAGCCATCACTCAGACGTTCCGCAGCAGAACACAGGGTTCTGAGCGAGGGCTGCTGAGTGTTCCTCTAACCACTCATATTAAACTGACAGAGACACAGCCCGCAGAACACCGGGTACAGAACCGGCCCGAACAGAGGATATCTTCATCACTGTCGTCATCATCATCTGTAGAACACAGGTGACCTGCTGCCAGCATCGTCCCACACACCCCTGCTCCCCCCCCCCGTATTCCATCTATACACATATATATATATATATATATATATATGGGCAAAAGTATTGGGACACCTGCTCATTCATTATTTCCTTTGAAATCAAGGGTATTAAGAGATTCTCCTGCTTTTGTTGGAGTAACTGTCTCTACTGTCCAGAGAAGAAGACTGTCCACTAGATTTGGGGGAGCACTGCTGTGAGGATTTGATTGCACTCAATGCTGTGTGTTAGTTGGGTCAGGATGCATATATATATATATATATATATATATATATATATATATATATATGACACCCCTTCTAATAAATGCTTTAAGCTGCACCCATTGCTGACACAGATGTGCAAATGCACACACAAACACAGCTTGTCTAGTCCCTGTAGAGAAGTACTGCCAATAGAATAGGACTCTCTGCAGCACATCAACAGAAATCTATTGGCACCATGCCTTATTAATGGGCTAATAAATAAATTATTCTAAATATTTGTAAAATCTATTTTGAATTTTTAAAATCTCGTGATATGATACTGATTTATTATTCATTATTTGTATTTACAAATAATAATAAAACAATAGATATATATTATGTTTTCAGCTTCCATCATCCAGAGAAAAAATATTATTTATTTTTATTTAATTATATTTATTTATTTATTTATTTATTAATTATTTTATTTAAAGAATGATCTCAGGTCAGCTTTAGCATTTCCTCTTCTTTATTTTATTAGTATTTCTCAAAATTAAATTACATTTAAACCCAACTTTAAATCATATTTATTGGAGAAAATGCAAATCTGTGCATTTAAATCTTTTATTTTACTATTTATACTTTTTTTAAATCTATACTTGGTTTCTCCTGAATACCTGGATTCCTCTAGTGGCCAATTAGTCACAGTTACTGCACTAACGTCACGCAGGTGCCGCCGCGTAAGAGATCGTATCTCTCTCTGTGTGTGTGTGTGTGTGTGTGTGTGTGTGTTGCTGAAAAAGCTGATTATGCCGTGGAGGATTTAATGTGTGTGTGAAGGAGAGACATCAGCGGAGTGTGTTAAAAAAAATCGACTCTCCTGCAGTTCTTCACTTCATAAAGGCTGACTGGAACACGCCCCCTCTCCGCCAGCCATCCTAATGGCCCTCTCACCACCGAGACTCGCTGCTGTGTGTAGAGCTGGCGCTCGGCGGGCAGCGAGGCACTGAGGGGTGTAATCGTGCTCCTTCTGACCCGTGGATTGACATTTATGCATGTAATCATAGCACGGCAAACATCATACTGTACTTCTCCCGCTGCCGCTTCTCCGGGCCGGGGTTATTTTTGGACCCGGATATTGCGGCGATTCGGAAAACGAGACTCGTTCACGCCTCTGCGAGTTCGCCGTTTGCTTAAAAACCTGGAAAGTGACCTTTTCTGCTCGGGAGTAATTGCAGAGTTTGAGGCACTCATCATGAACAGCAGATACGGAGTACTCCGAGGAGCGGTCTTCTTCTTCTAGAGGAACTGTTCTCCCCGGAAAAGAACCATTCAAGCACCCTGATCTTCCTCAACATGGGTACTTTGAGCAATGCCATGGAACAAAGCAGTCCATAGATCTCAAGCTCTCCACATAGGAAATCAGTCTTAACCGACCGAAAGGTGTAAGAAGGTCTAGTAGATGGTTCTGTTAGTAGAGTGGAAATTCTACAAATTCTGGGTCCAGAAAGTGAAGTGGGTTCTTATTAGAACCTTCTATACACCTACAAGGTGCTACAAAGAGATGCCAGAGTACAGAACCTTTAAAAACTGGTCAAGAGGTTCTCTACACATACAAGGTGCACCTACAAGGTGCTACAAAGAGATGCCAGAGTGAAGAACCATCTCCTTTGGTCCTTTACGAAACCAAAATGCTTCATCTATGGCATCACTCGAAGAACCTTTTGTAGCACCTGTATTTACAGTGTAGAGGGTAGGGGTGTCCAAACTTCTGACTGGCACTGTAATACAGTCAGATTAATGAAGTTGTAGGTAAATCTGAAGAACCATCTAAGCTCCCAAATCTTCTTTACGAGGTCCTGGTTTTTATACGAAACCGTCCCTTTTCCTGAAGACCGTTTCAGGAGTGTCCAAACTTTTGACTAGCACCGTATTTTGTCTGAGAGATCTAAAAGTAGGTGGAAATTTTAGGAGTTGTGGTGAAGCCACTGGGCCGTGATGCCACCCCACGTTCCTGCATCCCACTTCAGGCTTAAGGACAGGCCTTTAAGACCGGGAATGAATGGAAGAACCCGCCTGGTGTCCGCGGACCGGGCTCTGGTCGTTGAGCCGTCATGGAGCCGTCTCTTCCTCTTCCTCGGCACGAAGAGCATCCCTCCCTCTCGCCTTTATCTCTCTCCGAGCGCCGCACTCGCCTGACGTGTGTTTATCTGTTCGGAGACGAAGCAGCTCTCGGGCCAGGAACGTCGCCTCAGCTTTTCTGTTTAAAGACCGGATTTAGAGCACCTTCTGTCGTCTGCCAGAACAGAGTTCAGGACACTGGAAAGTTTGTGGCGACTCTGGGGATGAAGAAAGGTGAAGGGAAGCTTCCTTCTACGCCTCGTCAGATTTCTTTCAGGCGTCCACTCGTTTTTCAGCAAAAATTTAAACATTCCCTGACTTGTTTGGGATCCGGAGAAGCCACAGTGAGTGAGGAGCAGTCAAGCTTGCTAAGAGAGGAGTGATGCGTCCTGAAACGGAAGCTTTCTGTTTAGAGATGGACTCAGGGTGTCATAATGTCCCCCAGACCTGTCCCTCAAAGCGGGGCCGTGAAGTTCATTCCGAATTCTGGCCGACAGCGGGGGCTCGCCTGGGACGTTCCTGCGTCCTAGTGTTTGCTTCTCCGAGTGTTTATTGCATAAAAGTAGGCTGCAAGTGTCAGGAGCAGTGCTACTGCTAGGGGAGCTAATAGCTAGCAGCACCAAATTTGAAGAAAAAGGGAACAATTTAACCGACAAATAAAAAAAAAAAACATGGATACAAGAACCTAAAAGCAAACATGGTGAAGGTAGTTTCACACCCTGTTACAGCTCACAGTGAGAGCTAGCCAGGCTAAAATACAGCTTCCAAACATGGTGGAGGTAGTTTTACACACTGCTACAGCTCACAGTGAGAGCTAGCCAGGCTAAAAGTACAGCCTCTAAACATGGTGGAGGTAGTTTTACACACTGTTACAGCTCACAGTGAGAGCTAGCCAGGCTAAAGTACAGCCTCCAAACATGGTGGAGGTAGTTTCACACTGCTACAGCTCACAGTGAGAGCTAGCCAGGCTAAAGTACAGCCTCTAAACATGGTGGAGGTAGTTTCACACTGCTATAGCTCACAGTGAGAGCTAGCCAGGCTAAAGTACAGCCTCTAAACATGGTGGAGGTAGTTTCACACACTGTTACAGCTCACAGTGAGAGCTAGCCAGGCTAAAGGAAAGCCTCCAAACATGGTGGAGGTAGTTTCACATACTAAGATAAGATAAGATAGTCCTTTATTAGTCCCGCAGTGGGGAAATTCCCAATACTGTTAGACTCCTCATATACACTTACAGAAGCTGATGTTTTGGACATAGGTGAGTCAGGAGTGTACTGTAGATGTGATGGTGGACTGGAGGGTGGTGGAGTTATTTGGACCAAAAGTTCTGACCAATTTGACTTGCTTTTAGCTTCTTGTATCCATGTTTTTTTTTAAAGTTGTTGGCTCTTTTTCCCCAAATTTGGTGCTGCTAGCTATTAGCTCCCCCTAGCACTAGCACTGCTCCTGACACTAGGAGGGTAAAGACCCCCAAATCAAATGTCTCTGCCAATACGTCCAGCCACCACCTCTTTTTTTTCCCAAGTGCCGCCAGTGCAGCATCGCCAGGGGGAAAGTGCCAGGTCAACATCTCCACCCTGTTCTGGCTTTAAGAGAGATGAGGGCGCCATCTACCCACCAGGCATGTTGTGCTCTCTCAGACTCCGGCCACTGATGGCAAAGTGGACTCACGACCTCAGGACCATAGCGGTAGACCACTAAGCCACCTAAGGGAACCTATATCTGTTTTAACGCTTAAATGCTTTTGGCTTGGTTAACTGATTCTTCAAATAAAAGGAAATGGTTCTGTAGATGGTTCTTCGTAGAACCTTTTAAAATGAGTCTGCACCAAATATCAAAGAAATCGCTTTTCAGGACTACATGGAACCTTGGAATCTTGCTTCCATAATTTGGTTCTGTGATTGTTTGCTGGGGTCACATGGTGAAATGTGGGGAACAATGAGAAGACCATGAGAAGTTAGCTCAGTTTCAATGTTCTCTTAAACCAACTGGAACTTAGAAGGCTTAGACGTAGACCGGAGAACTTTTTCAGGAGTGTTTGAGGAACCCTTTAACCAGGACTGGAGTTTGGGTGGTTTCGGCTTTGTAGAACAGGGCCAGACCTTCTCTGATATGTAGAGCCAGCAATTAGAGATGCTGAGGTGGAAGGTTGCAAAGACCTTGTGGTAGACACTATTAATAGGACGTTCGATTGGGAGGAGGAGCCTCAGACATACTCCGCCTCGCAAAATTATATCATATTATCATAACTCCACTTACAGAAATATCAACCTTGCTAAAGAACCCTCAAAGAACCCACTAATATCCCATATTTACATTGGGATATTTACATCGCACAGTGTTTCCACAGTGTCTGAAACTTTTCCAAGGTATCGTCCCTTTAAACTCATCAGCAATTTGTCAAACCAAGGTTCCCATCACATTCTCAGGTCACCAGCCTCAGCAACCTCCTTCTGGAAGCAAGCTGCAGATAACTACTGCAGATCCTTCCCGTCCTGATCTTTGCCCTCTCCAGCGATTACCCTCTGCTGAATGTTTTAGAGCACTAAAAACCAAATCAACGCTCGGATCACTAAAACGCTTCTTCCCACACGGCAGCGCTCCACAACCAGTCCTGACCACGACCCTCCTTTCATACCCGAGCTATCTGTACTTGCAGAAATCTTCACCTATACTCTTGTATATTTTGCATGTCTTCCATGGCGTAAGTTGCAAATTGCCTTGGAGTGGAGAGGGTTCCAGTAGAACACGCTTTTGGCCACTCTCTTGAGTTCCCATAGCAACCTCATCTACAAATTTGGACGACAGTCGGACAGATCTTTCTTTAGATTCTCCCTGAAGATCTGTTTCTATACCAAAAATGACTGAGGTGTGTGTAGAAGTCCCAGAATTCACTGCTCTATTATCTGAATCTCCTCTTGGTGGCGTAATAGAGCACCGTTTAGAAGCAGATCAACTTCAGCTCACAGTGAGAGCTAGCCAGGCTAAAGTACAGCTTCCAAACATGGTGGAGGTAGTTTCACACACTGTTAAACTCATCATATACACTGAGGTACACAGAAGCTGTTTTGGACACAGGTGGGTCAGGAGTGTACTGTAGATGCGATGGTGGGTCAGTCAGGAGTGTACTGTAGATGTGATGGTGGGTCGGTCAGGAGTGTACTGTAGTTGTGATGGTGGGTCTAGTAGGGTTTGATGGGGCTGAGATCTGCTGTTCTACTTTGTGGAGTAAAATAAAAGGACAATGTTTGACAGCAGCCTCTTTTCACTGGTCATAAGTATTTGGACGCAGGTATTTCTAAAGTGGGTTTAGGTGATAAGGCTGGTCTGCTTCAAACTGTATATAATTGTATAGATTCACACTGTTTAGACACAGTTGCAGCTCGGCCCTCCCCTACTTTGTGCTACGCTTCACGGCTGTGTTGTTGGCATTTGCTCACTGTTTGTTTTCTGTATTGCAAGAGTGGCTCGGCCTGCAGAGTAATTCTTCCACTGATTCCTGGCCTAAAGTCGTAATCAATATCCCAAAGGTGCTTGCCAATTATCTAAGCCAGCTCAGGCCTCAGCCTTGCACTTTTCCCATTTGGGGGGGTGGGGGGGCTCTTTAGTCTGAACTCGTACAGTAACAGCTACTGGATTACTGGGAGCTTCACACAGAGCCTTAAAGCAAGCTGTTGTTCCACTTTGTTCTTATGCTGTTTCATCAAGGCGTTGGAAAAAAAGGAAGGTTGAAAGATGTTGACGTTGGACTACAGAAAGAAAACTTGCGCTGCAAGGCTGCACCAGACTATCGGAGGTGCATTTTACTACATTTTTGGGATGTTTACGTCAACACGATATAAATAACGATATAAATAAATCAGTAGCAGAATCATTTTCAGCATGTCTGCATAGTTCAGTGTTCAGAGTGAGGGGGTTTGCTGCAGGATTGTGGTTCATTGCAGAAACATAACTTTCTTTACAGCGGTGGTGAAAGGAACTATGGCGTCTGTCGCCATGACTACAACACAGATACAGCCCATAATTTATCTCCAATCCAAACCCACCAGTGAAGCTACAACACGAGTCTTAATGACAAAGATGATGAAGATGATGATGATAAAACAGCGGAGAATCTCAACTAATCCAGTTTTCTTTAGGGACTACTTTCTGTAGCCGCACTACACCCTGCAGCATGTATCCCTCCACCATTTTAATGATCTGATTTTAAAAGCGGGTTCTAGAGCCGAACTCTTCTCAGAACTCTGGTAGAACAGTGTCTCAGGCATCAGGCAGCGTCTTCATCACCATTAGGAGCTTTTATTATAGCTTCAGACAGCACTGTCCTGAAACTCCGAGGGGAGTGTCTGGGATAGCTGTACCTCAACCACCTTCTGTAATCAATGCACCTGCGATTAACCCTCCTGGGCCTGAGGGATTATTTATTCTGTTTTCAGGCTCAGATCATACTCTTATTTTTAGCCTGGCGAGAGAAACCACAACAGCTTGTTTTGGCTGGTAGGCTCTCCTTTGGTTTTCTTTCTGGAGTCTCGGCTTCTCGGGTTAATTGTTTTCTTTTTTTGTTTGTTTGGGTTGACGACCGGCCCGCTGAGCTTGTCCACGTCCTGGACCTCGTCCTTTTTCCATTTTCTGCTCTTTTCCGTGCTCAGCTGCACATTTCTGGTCAATACCGGAGCAAAGTCATCAAAGCTCATTTATTTCTGAGGTTGTAAGCTGTCAAATTACTTCCATGGTATCAGATTTGCTCTGAAAGCCAAACTGCTGTACAGGTTTGGACCAATCTGTTGCTCGCAAACATTGCTTAGCTTGCAGCTTTTCGCTACACCTGGAGTTTGGAAAAAGCAACTCCTGGGGGCATGGAACTATCGACTTCAATTAGAAGTCCTGAAACTCGAGTGGTGCGAGAAATCTGCAGCACCGCCGAGCCTCTCGCCTCTCACCAAGTCGCGCTCAGGTCTATTCTGGGATTGTGCCTGTGTTTACATAATAGGGTTTAACTGTTTCCCTATGCTTAATCGTGCCATGCTCCAGAAATTTAATCAAGTCTAATAAGAAATTTAATAAGAGAGCTAACAACCTGCTCGGCAGCACAGCTCAGCAAGCAGGCAGCCCCATTCAGCTAATCGCTTTCATACTACGCCGGTCCCCTCGGCCGATTTTCCAACATGTGGCCCTGCTAATAATCACCCGCGCCCACCAGAGCAGCCACCCTCGTCCTTCCAAATGATGACACTGATAACGAACTGTCACAGAAACACAGCATGTTTGGGCAGGCGGAACCAGGCGCGATCCCCAGGCGTTATTCCGGTGGCTCGTGACGGGGACTCCGGGGTGTCCGTCTGCATCAGCCACCCAAAAAGAGACGGTGTGAATTTTTTATGAGCGTCGTCTGCGATGTCTTTTCGGCGAGGGATTACCAGTGAGCCTGAGTCAGGGCAGCAGAGGAATGGGCTGGTGGGAGGGCCTTGAGAATAAACAAGCAAACATCTGCCGTTTTGATAGCAGCTCTTGTCCTGTTGGTAAGCCTGGGCTTATTTTAGCCTTTGCTTGACCTTCTCAGACCAACTCTCTCCAGCAGTTGGGATGGAAGCACACCTCGCCAATAGAGCTTTCTTTTTGAGAGAGGAAGAGAGATGTGAAACCATCCATTGCGGTTCCAAAGGTCATTGATTTCCTGAGGTTCTGATTCACTTCTTGATCAAATCTGACCAATTTCAGTGAAGTGAAGTGTGTGTTGAAGAGGGATGCTTTTTTCCCCATCAAGCTGTCTAGAAGGTGATGCTGGGATATCTCACACACCACGAGATACATTTCGAACACCTGTATGGAATCCAGTCCTTTGAAGTCTTGGTTTCCCAAACCCCAAATTTGAGAATTGCCCCTTTCCGGAATAGAGGCCTAGATGGTTTATCCCTGTGTGTCTACATGATTTCTCATCCAGATATTGTTGGTGGTGATACTGTGGAATGAAGTGTATAAAACAGTCATCAACTTTGCGGGGGGCTTTAGATGTTCACACCTCGAGTAAGGGTCATCTCCGCTTCATGAAGGAACGACTCCTGGAACGAGGCTCCAAAAGCACTGTTGTGTGGGATGGAATATGAGGGAACATCTAAAGCAGAATCAGCTGTACACCCAGGTACTTTAGTACTGTACCAAACTGCATTGCCAGGGGCTTTAAAAGGGCACAGAGGTGAAAGCGCGAATGAACCGAAATCAGTCGCGTAGTGAAATTGTAAGAGCATTTCACATGTCTTGGGAGTATCACTAAACTCTCAAATGAGGTGAAACACGAAACAATACCAACTTCACAAATTCATACTGAACATTTTTTCCTTATTGACCAAAAATTCTAAAATGACGACATTTTATCGTATCGTGATAAATTTTATGATACGAGGATGTCATTGAGGATGTCATTGAGGATGTCAGTGCTTAAATAACATAATGTGATGAAGAGCAGTACATTTGAAATAAAATCACCGTACTCCGTCTCTGAACAGTAGTTTAAGAATCCGTGATATCCATGTATATCGCCGTTAGCATTGTAGATCGTGAAGAAAATGTCTCTGTTAAATATCGTGATGTAATATTTTTGACCTAAACCCCCCACCCCCTATTTCAAAGGGCTCCCCGCAGGTGGTTTCTCAGATGTCTCAGGCTCTGAACTCTGGATTTAGCTGATGTGGACGCCTGGCATGAAGGCATTAAGGCCTTTTCTACGTACAGCAGTTCTAAATAAAAGTCTTCGCTAGGGATTTGTTGTAGTTCATGCTTCTTTTGTTTTTTGTTTTTTTAAGGCATGTCATCATATGAAGCGTCTGAAAACTAAATGCTACCAGCATAACAAATGAATAATTGAGTTTTTAAAGGATTCTGGCCAACCCTATTCCTGACCTAACACACAAGATGAAGCCTCGGGTATGTCTGAATAGGGGGAATCGGTGGGATCCGATTAGACGTCTCACTAACAGCGTCTTTCTGCACATATTTAACATTTAACCGAACAAACCCGTCCGTTCTGGCCTCATAAACAAGGTTTGTGCTGCTTTCCAAACTCTTAGCCTGCGGTGTATATCTCACGCTCTCGGTCAGGAAGGTCAGTTCATAAACGCAAGTGCCATCCAGCCAGCTGGAGACGAAAGAAAGGAAGGGGAGAACTGTACAAATCTTGCATTACAGCTCCCATATGGTGTTGATCGTAGAGGTCCGTGCACGAGAGAAGCAAATCAAAGGCTGAATAATTAGGGTAGGAGCGAGCACCGGGTTATTTTTATAGACATCGCATAACTCTCGGAGTGTTCCTCGCCTAAAATGGGCATGGGCTCGTAATGAATCATTAGCACTTGGAGCAACAATGCAATCCCTGCGCAGGAGTTCTACTTCTCCAGGCATCTGAGCTCACGAGTCTCAACAAACATGCTGGTTATTTAACGCAGACCTGCCTCTTAATCAGCTCAGGGTTTCTCAGTGCAGCCATTACTCCCATTGTTGTAATGAAGAGGAGACGATCCAGCCAATCCATACAAAAGTGCACGGGGGGGTTGTCCTGGCCGTGGAACATTGCTGCGAGGAGGATTTGACAGCGAGAGCGGGAGCATCAGCGAGGTCAGGTCTTGATGTTAGATACACTACAGCTCATCCCAAAGATATTGGAGGGAGATCCATCATTCTAGAGAACTGGGAGGCTTTACACCCCTCATAAGCTCAGGGTCATGCGCTCACGGCTTCTCCAGAGCATCCAAGTGGTCTAATGGTCAGTGCTTTTCTATGTTCTAAGTTTATACAGGCTGTGCCTGTCTCAACAATTGGTCCAATTATGGTGTCCCAATACTTTTGTCCATATCAAATAAAAATAATACTTAAAATAAAAAATATAATACTTCCAAAAGCAAAATGAATACATAAATAAATACATATGTTTCAAAGAAAGGAATTATTATCAATAATCATATGTATATTCAAAATGAAATTATTATAAATCAGTAACATTTACATTACGTTACATTATTTACATTTGCGGTTGGACATTTTTAGGCTGTGGTCAGTCAGCTGTGGTGAGAAGCATTTTGATCAGTGGTTGATGTAGATGCAGGTACATGTAGACCAATAGAAATCCCACCTAGAGAGAGGACATGCCTGGGGAAATGAGGACGTATGAGGACGGTTGAAGACGTACGGGGACGGAAAGTTACGTCAACCTTATTCGCTTTGACCATGCAAGCCATAGACGGCGTTTCCACATCAGTGTACACAGCAGAATCATCCGCTATGCTTCATATTTACTGTACAAAGCGTGACAGCACTATTTACACTACCATCAATACCATCTCAGGCTATGTGCGCTAATGTGTACAGGCTAATATGAAGCTCCGTCTCACAGTTTACTCACCACAGTCACACGGTTGCTCTCCATCTCCAGAGAAACCTGAGGGAACAAGGTCAACACAGCACTAGTGCTGTAAACAGCCAGTTAGCCAATGTGGGCTAACTCCAAAACATCAGTGTCTTAAATCTAAGCTAACTTGGCTAGCTAGACAAACTACACCTCTAAAAAGGTCTAGCGCCTGGCCATGATGACCACGCAAGTCGACCTGTATGACTATTTAGGTCCACTGTTATGAGATAGCTTGACTGAACTGGTCAACAGCCAATCCAACCAGTATGACCAGTGTTGACAGAGCATGGCCAAGCTGGTTATCCATCATCGCCATGCTAATTGGCTAACATTACACCACTAGTTGACCAGCATGACCATCATGCTCAACACCACAACACCACTAGTCATCCTGGTCGACCAGCATGTCCACCTGTAGGAGCAGCTTGACTAAACTGGTCAGCCAGTTTGACCAGCTTTACAAAGAGCATGTCCAAGCTGGTTGTCCATCATGGCATCATGCTAATTGCTAATTGTTCAGTATGACCACGACCGGCATTGCCATGATACCTGACCATCATGACCACACTCGTCGACTGGTAGGACGGCTAGTTCGATCATCCTGATTGACCCGAATGATCCATGCTGGCCCTCCTGTATCAATCAGCCTGATTAAACTAAACAACAAGCTTGATCAAAGTAGTCCACCAGTATGACCAGCTAGTCCATCAAACTCAAATGTAGACTGGTCTACCCCAGTTTGGGGTAAGTTTTTTTACCTGGATGACCACCTTGACCATCAAAGACCAGCTTAGGCCTGCTAGCTCTACAGGCCTCTCCAGAGAAACCTGTGGGACCAGACCAGCGCAACCACATCCTTTCCGCGAGCCGCAAATGCTCAAATATTATGACAGCAGTGTTTCTACATGTCAAACGAGGGAAGAGGCTCTCAACAACACTGCAGAGGAAGGAGGGATGGAAGCGAGAGAGAGAGAGAGAGAGGGAGAGAGGGAGAGAGGGAGAGAGAGAGGCTAGAAGTGGGTGAAAATCTGGCCTCCAGATGTGCGAGGGTAATTGAGCACGGAGGACTGCGCATTAAACATCTGGGGGACCTGAAGACAGCGCTTGTCTGAGGACGAGGCGAAACAAGAGGGAGGACCGTAAACGCTCTTCAGCACCTTTCACCTCATCTGCATGCGAAAGCAACATCGGGCTCCTGAACGCGCGAGAGGAGAACCGTCACATGCTCTTAATTAGGGCCTCTGGCTGCTAGCCGGTAAGGGTTCGATTGGGTGATACGGAGGACTGCAGTGATCAGATACCCTCGACCAAGTTCTCACTGTCATCACTGAATGTGATGTACACCGATCAGCCATAACATTAGAACCACCCGTCTGATATTGAGCAGATCTGACCTGTGGAGGCACGGGCTCTACTCTAAGAACTCTTATAAATCCTGTAAGCTGTGGGCGGGGCCTCCATGAGCATCAATGAACCTTATTTGCTCCTGATCCTGAATGACCTGAAAAACAACCAGTCTGACCACACTGGGCCACCAACATCACAAAGCTGGCATGACCAGTATGAGCAGCTAAAACTAAGCGAGTTAACCCGAATGATCAGTATGACCAAACCGGATGACCAAAATGACCAGTATCAGCAAGGAGGTTCAACCTGGTATGACCACTGCCGCCAGCATATTTCCAGTCAAACCGTGCCCCGCAGATGCAGCAGGTGGAGAAATCCTGCAGTATTCCTGTGACTAAACCCCCCTCACCAAGGTGGAGTGCTGTCCTGCCAGTGGGAAGGCTGGTCTGACACAACATATTTCTCTCATGAGCTCTGGCGCGAGCGCAGTGGACGACCTTTTTTACAGCAGCAGGAGGAAACGTCCCTCTGTATAAGCGCTGCAATTGCCGCTGTCCTTCCACCAGTCAGCCTCTCCTCCAAAAAGCCCTGTCACTGAGCTCCGGGTGCTCCAGCACGACCCAAATGGGAAAAACACACTGAGGGCCATTAGAGATATCCAGTGTGACAACGCTCCAACGCTCATTAGCCCACACGGCCTAATGATGACCCGGCCTGAGCCGTGGGTGACCGCGGCGATCATGGCCTGCCTCCCAGTGATGATAACAAAAGCATGGTGTGATTTCGTACGAATGATCTCTCACTCATAACTCGCTCTGCTGTGTGGAGAAATTGGGTGGAAAGAACAGGCAGGACTAAAAGGGGTTAAAGCTATATCTGCCAGGGAGCTGTACATACACCATCAGTCTATACATACAGGCGTGAACCGTATATACACCATCAGTCTATACATACAGGCGTGAACCGTATATACATCATCACTCTATAGATGCAGGCGTGAACCGTATATACACCATCACTCTATAGATGCAGGCGTGAACCGTATATACACCATCACTCTATAGATGCAGGCGTGAACCGTATATATACTACCACTCTATATATGCAGACGTGAACCGTATATACACCATCACTCTATACATATAGGCGTGAACCGTATATACACCATCACTCTATATATGCAGGCGTGAACCGTATATACACCATCACTCTATTCATACAGGCGTGAACCGTATATACACCATCAGTCTATACATACAGGCGTGAACCGTATATACACCATCAGTCTATACATACAGACGTGAACCGTATATACACCATCACTCTATAGATGCAGACGTGAACCGTATATACACCATCACTCTATATATAAAGGGCGTGAACCGTATATACACCATCACTCTATATATAAAGGGTGTGAACCGTATATAGTGTATCTGTATGTACACAATCACTCTATACATACAGGCGTGAACCGTATATACACCATCACTCTATATATAAAGGGCGTGTACTTGTATGTACACCATCACTCTATATATAAAGAGCGTGAACCGTATATACACCATCACTTTATACATACAGGCGTGAACCGTATATACACCATCACTTTATACATACAGGCGTGAACCGTATATACACCATCAGTGTATACATACAGGCGTGAACCGTATATACACCATCAGTCTATACATACAGGCGTGAACCGTATATACATCATCACTCTATACATGTAGGCGTGAACCGTATATACACCATCACTCTATAGATACAGGCGTGAACCGTATATACACCATCACTCTATACATGCAGGCGTGAACCGTATATACACCATCACTCTATACATACAGGCGTGAACCGTATATACACCATCACTCTATACATACAGGCGTGGACCGTATATACACCATCACTCTATACATACGGGCGTGGACCGTATATACACCATCACTCTATACATACGGGCATGGACCGTATATACACCATCACTCTATACATACAGGCGTGTATATATATATACACACAAGGTTTTCTCACAGTGAGAGCTACCCAGGCTTAAGTGCAGCTTGCAAACATGGTGGAGGTAGTTTCACACACTGCCACTGTAACTAAGACCCCCAAAGTAAACAACTCACATGGGATCTAGCTAGGTTCTAAGATGTAGATGCTTCTGAAGGTCTTAATGGACTGGATTAGGTGTTTTAGACTGAGGTGAGAGGAGTGTTAGACAGATCTTCTGGACCAGGGGTGGACACCCTCTGCATCCGGCATTCAGAGTCAGAGTCTTGTGTACGCTGGTCTCACACTCAGGGTCAGCTGAACAGAAAACTTCACAAACGAAGGCAGCAAATCACAAGAGAATGAGATGCAAAGGGAAAAAAAGCGTGAACTGGTCACGTCCAGCGATGCTGACCGCCCACACAGTGGCTCTCGCATTTGCATCAGCGGTGCTAACTCTCCCATTCATCAAATGCACTGCTGTTCATACGTGCATGGCCGCAACCCCAACCCTAACCCTGACTATAAGTGTCCAGCACACACACACACACACACACACAGGCCTACTGTACAAACACATGCATGCATGCACTCACATGTATATCAGCCCACATACACATACAGAGCGCGAGAGCGAGAGCGAGAGAAAGAGAGAGAGTTGGTCACACTCTCTGTTCCCTACTCGCGGATTCAGCAGCGCTGCAAATTTGACTTTTCCACTTGAATAAGTGCAGAACACTCGGGGGCCCGTTCGAGCAGACGAGAGAGAGAGAGTGAGAGAGAGAGAGAGGGAGAAGGCGCGAGAGCGAGAGAGATGCACACCCTACTTCAGTATAATCTCCACAGAGCTTGTTAAAACCCTCGTCTTGGACTCTTTCACTTTTAAATGAAATAAATAAAGGGGGATCTCCAGTGGCTCCACAGTCAGATCCACTGGACTCTCACTTATCCAGACTCTTCATTTTGGGCGGATGCCATTTGGGTGGATGATGAAGAGATGGTGCTCGCTGTTACTCGCTGCGTGCTGAAGTCTGTGATGTCACCATGTCTTTCTGAAGCCTCTGGGAGGGAAGCATATGCACTAGAACAGTAGAGAGCTGGAAAAGTGCATCTCCTGAAGGAAGCGCAGTGTGGCTGTGCGAAACTGTTTCAGTGTTGCTAATTGGTTGCTATGGTAACACAGGTGGTTACTATGGCATTGCTATGTGGTTGCTACGGTGTTGCTAGGTATGGTTGTGCAGCAAGTTGCTAGACTGTTGCTCTGTAGTCTCTAGAGAGCAACTGTTTCAGCTAGGTGGTTGCTATAATGTTGCTAGGTGGTTGCTATGGCATTGCTATGGTGTTGCTAGGTATGGTTGCGCAGGGACGGTTGCTCTGTGGTCTCTAGAGTGAAACTGTTTCAGCAAGGTGGTTGCTATGGAGTTTTAAGTGGTTCCTAGGTGTTGCTAAGTGTCTTACTACTATAGTAAGAGAGGTGGTTGCTATGGCATTGCTATGAGGTTGCGATAGTTCTCCAAAGTGGCTGCTATGGTGTTGCTAGGTATGGTTGCGCAGCGTCTCGCTAGACTGTGCTCTCACTTCACTCTGCTCTCTAGAGTGAAACTGTTTCAGCTGGGTGATTGCTAGTGGTTTTTAGTGGTTGCTAGGTGTTGCTAAATTGTTGCTATGGTAACACGGGTGGTTGTGCAGCGAATTGCTAGACTGTTGCTCTGTGTTCTCTAGAGTGAAACTGTTTCAGCAAGATGATTGCTAGTGGTTTTTAGTGGTTGCTAGGTGGCCGCTAAAGTGTTGCTGAGTGATAACACAGGGGGTTGCTATGGCTTTGACATTACTAGGTGTTTGCAATGGTGTAATGGCATGGCATGACAGGTGGTTGCTATAGTGTCTTAGATGGTTCCAAAGGTGTTGCTAAATGGTTGCTACGCTATCCAAGGTCCTTGCTGTGGTGTTGCTGGGTGCATGCTAAATCGGTGCTTGGTACTGAATTTCAGATGGAATTACAGCGGGCCATCAGGTGGGTCCAAACGTAGGCTGCAACGCTGAGACTTAAACCACAGACTCTGACCAACACTGACCTTCTCAACGGACCTTGTGGACAAAGTCCACTGATGCTTGGTTTCAGAAGAAGTCCTGGAAGGTTCTGGAGTGGTCGTCACAGTCGCCTGACTTGAACCCCATAGGTGGGATTTAAAGAAGCCGGTTCTTCAGCAGAGTAGTAGTGACCTGGAGGCCACTGCCCATGTGGGCTAAGGTTCCTCAGCAGCAGGTCAGAACAGCAGAAGGTTCTCTACTAAGTACCAAAGACGCTTGTGATGAAGGGCTTGAGTAATCGTGAGATTAAAAGCCATTAAAAGTGGGATTTTGTGCTGATGTGGAGAAATATTGAGATATTTAAATGAGTCTTGTTTGATTGGTTGATTGCAAACAGCTGATTGCTAATAACCAACCTAATCTGCAGTGGGGTTGGATCATTTCAATGGCAACTGTACATTCATACAGTATGTGTATATATGTACACCTAAGCTTCCACACATCATGCTAACCACTGACCTGGGATCTCCGCATCTCGTAGCAGGCCCGGCTAAGCGCTACACAGAAGCTCATACTCTTTAATCAGGCTGTGTGGGCTTGTGATGATATTCACCTTTTCAGGGGAGAATGTGTCTCTTTTCTGCCGTGGGGGTCTCATTTCACTCAGGAATGCAGAAATGCTCTTTTCTCCTGCTCTCGCACGGACGTCCCCCAAGGCCTCGGGCCTTTGTTCCGCTGTGAAAGGCCGTGTGCTATTAGCCCTGCTGGATGCACACCTGTGGTAAGGTAATGCTGCAGAGAGGGGTTGGGGTCGGGTTCTTTTCTCATGCCTTTTTTGAAAGTTCATTGTTGGTCAGGATCTGCGGTCGCAGTGTCAGCGTTGAAACATGCAGGGGAACAGAGAAGGCGGCCCACGCTCGGACCCCCCTGATGGCCTGATGACTGTTCTTAATTTGCACGGGTGATCAGAATGCTTTTAGAATGTATTATATGGTTTCCCAGACAAGGATTAGGCCTGGTCCTGGACTACACAGAATTCTGAAGAGGTTCTCAATTGAAAGGAATCGAAAAGGAATTGAAAGTTCTGGACTAGGCTTAGTTCCTCTCCAGAAAACTGACCCATAGAGTTATTGTCTTGAGCATCTTGAGGCCTGTTGGAGGTACCTGTTTGGTACCTTCACATGGTCCAGATCTTTTGCTAAATCCCACCTGGAGATCCGTGAGGAACTGTCTGAGAACCACTTGTTTTCTCAGTTTATAACTCCTGTCCCTTTAAGACCAATATGTAAATATATGTTTTTTGTGACATCACAAAGTTCAAAGCCGACTTCAAAATCAGCAGCATCTCTGTTTCCATTCATGGACTTAATGATGACTATAAATTCAAGGAGGAGGAGGAGGTTCCTCTTTTGGCTTTTGGGTCTTGGCACTCCTCTCGCCATTGGCTTGCTCAGAGGAGGCCGGAGAACCCGGATATCTGCCAATATCCTGATTCCTCAGAGCGTGAGCTTTTCCCTCAGTACGGGCCCTTTAAAGAACTTTCCGTAGAAGGTAGATGTTTAATACTGTCGGGTCACTTGGTAAGGTTATTTGTGCTGCCGCCTGTCAGATATGCAGCCTTCACTGTTTTAAAGTGTCAGCAAGAGTGAAAAATAAATGAAGCAACCTTCTGTGAGTAAGCCTGTCCAAACTTTTGACTGGTACCGTAGTCCTGAGACACCTTCAGATCTTTGTGTGTTGCGCACCCTATTGCTCTGCCTTTTCGTCATCGTCTGTTGAAACTGCGATGCCCCAAAGCCAGCGAAGACAACATCCTGATCCTCATCCTCCAAGCGCAGCAGCACGGAGGCCGAGATTTCTGTCGGACGCCGGCTTCGCCTGCAGGTTCTCCGCACTTGTGTCGGAATAAAACATTCGGCCTGTGGCGAGACTTCGATAAAAATAAAAAAACAAAGGTCGCAAGATCACCCTCTTTTCTCCTCCAGGTGTGATTCATGACTGCGGGAAAGCCGACAGTCCGGGCAGGAGTGATCCGGGCCTTGATCTGGAGTTTTCTGTCACCGTGAGACAATTGAGGACATGGAGTTTCCAGCCGCTGTGGAGCGGGGAGGCGAAATCATTCAGTCGTGGGAGACGGAGCGAGGCTAGCGAGAGGATGAGGCAAATAGAGATGGAAGGAGCTCCATGTGTGAAAGCAAAACGAGGTCAGAGACAAGGGCACCTGGAAGCAGCAAAGCAAGTCCAGAAAGTGCGTCGCTTGATTGCGTAATTCTTAAAAGCGAATCGAGTGCCGCTCTTCGCTAAAACTTCGAGACTGAGATGCTCCGAAGAGGAAGGCTGCCTCGTCTTCCGGAGGTGCAGCGACTGAGGGCAGCTATAAATAGCTCCAGGGTGGCGAGCCAGACAAGAGAAGGAAGAGAAGGTGCTGGGAGGGAGGAACAGGAGGCCACTGCTGATGTTGAGCACAGGCTGACAGACCAGTCATCCCCAGACAGAGGCTGAGGCGGGCGGCAGTGCAGGCATCTGATCATGCTTTCCTTTCTTCTCGAAATGAGAAGACACCGGAGGTGGCGCAGGGACTGGGGGGGGGGGGGGTTGTACGAGTTTAACGTGATGCCCTTCGGTATTCACCATGTTCCTCGATCTTCATCAACTCTGAGCTCTGCGAGATCAACTGTTTCAGTTGAGCACGGTCCTCAACCAACAGTGCAACAGCAATCTGCTGGCGAGTCGTGAAGTGGAGAACCAAGGGGTTCGAGTGTTAAAGCGAATAAGGCACGCTGCGGAGCTCGAGGGGGGGTGAGGGGTTCTCCTCGGGGAAAATCATTCTTCAAAAATAGGACGTCTTGTGACATTACCAAAAAGGATCCTGGAGCACTTCTGGAGGACTGTGACTGCACCATGTTATTCAAGTAAACAACAATGAAGTCCTGACTGTCTGCCTCAGGCTTGTGTTCAGCTTTCTGATTGGACGGTGGATGGTTTCCACATAGCAACAGCTATTTTTTCCCCAGTGGATTGAATGGCACAAAGACCACAGCAAACGCTTGACAAACACCCTAGGAACCACCTGGCACACCATAGCTATCATTGGAATACCATATCAGCTGCCTAGCAACCACCTAACAACACTTTAGCTACTTTACCTACTTGCAGGCACCTAGCAACAACTAAGCAACCAGTAAGTAATTCCATAGCGACTACCCAGACTTGCAACTACTTAGCAACGCCATAGCAACCAACTAGCAACCCCAGGACAACCACCTGGGATGGCATGGCAACTGCATAGCAACAATTTAGCAGTCACTACAAACCAGAACCACTAAGAACCACCTGGCACGTCATAGCTATCATTGGAATACCATATCAGCTGCCTAGCAACCACCTAACAACACTTTAGCTACTTTGCCTACTTGCAACCCCACAGCAACCACCTGGGATCCCATTGCAGGCACCTAGCAACACCTAAGCAACCACTAAGTAATTTCAATAGCGACTACCCAGACTTGCAACTACTTAGCAACGCCATAGCAACCAACTAGCAACCCCAGGACAACCACCTGGGATGGCATGGCAACTGCATAGCAACAATTTAGCAGTCACTACAAAACTCTATCCTTGACAGTCCTAAATGTGGAGCGAACCTTGTCGCCGGCGCTGTTCCTCACGACAGCAGTGTTGGGCAACGGTATCTCCGAGGCCTCATTAGCCGCTGCAAGAGGTGGCTAACCACAGGATAAATGTGTGCCGCCCTGCCTCGTCCTCAAGCAAAACACCAGCAGTCACAGGAGGAGCGGTAACATGCCATGCTAATGTTAACACAGCAGAGCCGGCTGGAGAAGAGCCCACTGCATCAATTATGGAGGCTGGACAGGCATGTTTGTGGCTAGCAAGACTGGGGAGCTGGTGTCCACTCTTTACAGGAATAGGACACAAGTAGACAGTTGGTTTAGTCCTTTACTGAAACGCCTGAAACGTCGTCGTCACCGACAACAACTACATGAAACTACACCAAGGCTAGCAAGGAATCGGTTACCTAGAGACTGTTACCTAGCATTGTTAGTATGCTGTGGACAGGTAGTTTACCCTCACACTTTCCTCAAGAACCTGCAGCAAGGGTCCACACCCTCCATGCCCCCAGTTCTTCCCAGGAAAGGAGAAGCTTATGGGCTCTTGAGACATTATTCAGTGAAAAATCCAATAAACAGAACTAATCAATGACCCCAAGCCAAGGAGCACAGCTATCAAACATGTTTCCAACAGATTTTAGGCTAACATTGCTAACAAACACTGGATCTGGACTAATCTCGTGTTTCTAATTTAGTCAAATTAAATAATTAACCTTCATAGAGAACCTTAAAGATTTAAACTAAGATTGGACTCCAAATTGCTGCCTCGCCTTTTAGTTCTGTGGAGTTAGATCTGGAGTAAAGCAGTCTAGATCAGACCAGTCTAAAGTAGATCAAGCTAGTTGTAGATCAAGCTAGTTGTAGATCAAGCTAGTTCTAGATCAGACCAGTCTAAAGTAGATCAAGCTAGTTCTAGATCAAGCTAGTTCTAGATCAGACTTGTCTACAGTAGATCAAGCTAGTTCTAGATCAGACCTGTCTAAAGTAGATCAAGCTAATTCTAGATCAAGCTAGTTCTAGATCAGACTTGTCTAAAGTAGATCAAGCTAGTTCTAGATCAGACCAGCCTAAAGTAGATCAAGCTAATTCTAGATCAGACCAGCCTAAAGTAGATGAAACTAGTTCTAGATCAGACCAGCCTAAAGTAGATCAAGTTTGTTCTAGATCAAGCTAGTTCTAGATCCAGCTAGTTCTAGATCAGACCTGTCTAAAGTAGATCAAGCTAGTTCTAGATCAGACTTGTCTAAAGTAGATCCAGCTAGTTCTAGATCAGACTTGTCTACAGTAGATCAAGCTAGTTCTAGATCAGACCTGTCTAAAGTAGATCAAGCTAGTTCTAGATCAGACCTGTCTAAAGTAGATCAAGCTAATTCTAGATCAAGCTAGTTCTAGATCAGACTTGTCTAAAGTAGATCAAGCTAGTTCTAGATCAGACCAGCCTAAAGTAGATCAAGCTAATTCTAGATCAGACCAGCCTAAAGTAGATCAAGTTTGTTCTAGATCAAGCTAGTTCTAGATCCAGCTAGTTCTAGATCAGACCTGTCTAAAGTAGATCAAGCTAGTTCTAGATCAGACTTGTCTAAAGTAGATCAAGCTAGTTCTAGATCAGACCAGCCTAAAGTAGATGAAACTAGTTCTAGATCAGACCAGCCTAAAGTAGATCAGGTTTGTTCTAGATCCAGCTAGTTCTAGATCAGACCAGCCTAGGGTAGATCAAGTTTACCCTCACACGTTCCTCAAGAACCTGCAGCAAGGGTCCACGCTCTACATGCCCCCAGTTCTTTCAAGGAAAGGAGAGGCTTATGGGCTCTTTAAAAAAACTTCGAAAGACATCGTTCGAAAAATTTCAGCTTGAGCTTGTTTACCGTATCTCCCCTAACTGTCTTATCTTCTGACAGGTGCTGGAGTGCAGGTCGCTCCAGCGAGGCGGGCGGCGCGGAGAGGGCTGGCGAGAAACGCCCGGAGCGTTGGAAGGTTCGCTCCCAGCAAGCCTGGCCTGAGTGACAGCTGCGGATATGAGGCTGAGCGTTTGAGGTGGCTCATCCCTTCCACCATCAAGCCTGCTGCGCTGTTTTTGTCACGGAGAGGAAGGGTGTGAATAAAAACAGGCCGCGGATTAGCAGCTGCGACTGGAATCGAGTGGAAGGGGGAGCAAAAGACGCCAGACCACATCCAGCCTCACAAAAGCGGTGTTGAGCCGCAGCAGAAACGGAATTACTGAGATGTGAGAAGCCGTAATTGTGCCGGCTCTTATGTGGAATTTGGCCCTCGGGGGAGACGAGCGAGTGAGTCGGCCGTTTATCACCAGCGGGATGAAAAGCGGACTTCAAGGCTCGTCCACCCGGCCCGGCTCTCGCCCCTCGAGAATGGGCCTGACCGCAGCAGGCCTTGATTTGCCCGCCGTCCACGGGAGGATGAACACCCATGGATTAGGAAGCCGGGGCACGAGAGGAGCCGCGCGTGACGGGCGGCCTCAATGAGTCCGGCTCTGTGGAAGGACAGAAGTAAAACGCTGGCTGGCGATGAAACATTTAATTACATCATTGGTGAAGAGGGAGGAAAGCTCGGGGGAATTCTCCACGCTTGAGCTCCATTCATCTTGAAAGAACCGAGCGAAGAAAGGAAGGAAGGACTGGACGTTCTATAGGTCTGGCCTGAAATAGAGCTAGCTAACTATTTTTACGCTAACCTTTATTTGTGTCTGTTTATCGCTTCAAATTAAACAGACTATTACTGTAGCTTAGCCTTAGCTGTTACGGACAGTTCAGTAAAATATCCAATAAACAGAACTGATCGATGACCCCAAGCCAAGGAGCACAGCTGTCAAACGTTTCCAACAGATTTTAGGCTAACATTGCTAACAAACACTGGATTTGGACTAATCTCATGTTTCTAATTTAGACAAATGAAATAGATCCTTAATAGAAAACCTTAAAGATTTAAACTAAGATTGGGCTCCAAATCGCTGCCCCTCCGTTCAGCTCTGTGGAGTTAGATCTGGAGTAAAGCAGTCTAGATCAGACCAGTCTAAAGTAGATTAAGCTAGTTCTAGATCAGACCAGTCAAGCAGATCAAGCTAGTTCTAGATCGGACCAGTCTACAGCATATCAAGCTAGTTCTAGAATAAGCTAGTTCTAGATCAAGCTAGTTCTAGATCAGACCAGTATACAGCATATCAAGCTAATACTAGATAAAGCTAGTTCTAGATCAGACCAGTCTACAGCACATCAAGCTAGTTCTAGATCAGACCAGTCTACAGCACATCAAGCTAGTTCTAGATCAGACCAGTCTACAGCACATCAAGCTAGTTCTAGATAAAGCTAGTTCTAGATCAGACCAGTACACAGCATATCAAACTAGTTCTAGAATAAGCTAGTTCTAGATCAAGCTAGTTCTAGATTAGACCAGTCTACAGCACATCAAGCTAGTTCTAGATTAAGCTAGTTCTAGATCAGACCAGTATACAACATATCAAACTAGTTCTAGAATAAGCTAGTTCTAGATCAAGCTAGTTCTAGATTAGACCAGTCTACAGCACATCAAGCTAGTTCTAGATCAGATATGTCTAAAGTAGATCAAGCTAGTTCTAGATCAGACCACCGTTCAGCCCCAGCTCTGTGACCGACTAAAGAAGACTAAAGAAGCCATGCTGTATTCTAAACCACGTCCATTTGCCAAACTAATGAAGGTCCGAGCAAGTCGACGTACATTTATTACCTCTGATGAGATCGGTGACAGTCCAAATCTAGTGTTTGTTAGCAACCTTAGCCTAGCAACCTCCTGTTTTGAACTTGAGAAGCACACATTAGACACCAAACATGTCTCGGCTGATCGACTGAATCTGGGGTCAGGGGATTTTTCCCCAAAGCGTTCCTTTCAAGAGTGAGTCAACAAGGACACCCGGAGAGGCCAGAGTGGACACGGCAGTAAAAAATAAATAAATAAAACAAGGCGGGGAATTCATAAACACATCAGAAAGGTCGAGCTTCTTTCCTGGCAGTCGGTGGGGAATAAATACAGAACTCAAATATGCCCGGAAACGTCTTCACCTAATGGCTGGGTGATCCACCATAAATTCAAGCGATAAATGGTCTAAATCAGGGTGAGCAGCGAAAACACTGTCCTTTCCGTTCCTTCCCTCCAGACAAAATGACTCCTCAGATGTTGGATTGATACGATCATCCCTGGCATTTGGTCTTTTAAACAAAACAAAGACCTCTTGCAGAGGTAGCATCCAGAGAATCCAGGCCTTGTCCACTTTAGGGAATTAATACAAGCCTAAAAGCACTTTCTCCCCGGCATATATAATAATACCCATGTTTATACGCACTCAGCCACCATCTCGGCTCACGGACGGGGTGAGACGACAAGGACTGGATGGAGGCGTGCAGTCTGTGGCCTTAACTAGGCCCTAATGTGTGGCTTAAGTGGCGGCATGGTGTACTGCATATCAACTCCGTCCTGTAGGAGCATGCCAACGAGGCGACAGCGAATGTGGCGATGTAGTGTAGGCCTCTCGAGTCTGGTCCACTGGACAACCCCTGACACTGAGGCTGGCGCTCGTCCCGCCGCACCGCTGTATACACACAGGACTCCAGGACGGTCAGAGTTTCCATGACCGTTTTTTTTACAGCTGGACGCAAACGTAAACACTCTCTATAGGTCGTGTATAAATGGCCGTAACTTAGAGGCTCTACCTTGTCGGCCGAGGCTAAATAAATAGGAGGGGGATCTGGAGAGGGCAGTGCTGGCCTGATCAAGCCAGTCTACGCTAGGTAGAAGCAGCGATGAGAAAAGCCGTCTACATGGATACAACCAGTCTACGTTAGATCAGACCAGTTCAGACCGAAAGAGCTGACAGAACGTCATGCTAGTTTGAGATCAAACCAGTGTTGATCCCAACAGTGTAGAGAATATCCACCTAGATCCAGATCAAAATAGTCTACAGTGGATTGGACGAACCACGTACATCAAATCCAGCATAGATCAAAACGGTCTACTGTAGATCATTCTAGTTCTGGATCAAGGCGATGTAGATCAGTCCTGTGTAGATACAAAAGTGTAGAGTAGATCAGTCTAGTTTGAGATCAAAGTAGTGTAGATCAGACCAGACTACAGTAGATCAATCTAGTTTGAGATCAAACCATTGCATATCAGACTAGTCTAGTTACAAAATAGTCTAGATCAATCTGGTTCGGGATTAAACCTTAAAACAGTGTAGATCAGACTAGTCTACAGTGGATCAATCTAGTTTGAGATCAAAACAGTGTAGAATAAACAGTGTAGATCAGACTAGTCTACAGTGGATCAATCTAATTTGAGATCAAAACAGTCAGGATCAGACCAGTCTACAGTGGATCAATCTAGTTTGAGATCAAAACAGTGTAGATCAATTTGGTTCTGTATCAAACCTGTGCAGACCTAATCACTCTTAGATCTTAACTGTCTACACAAATCAAATGTTGCCGTAGATCAAACAAACGCATAGATCAGACCAGTCCAAGCAGCACTGGAGGCCGGATCATTCCACCCATTTCAATATGACTAATCTAAAAGTCCAGCTGACTGCAGTGAACCCAGTGAATCAGTGAACAGCCTGGTCTATCGAGAGGAGAAGAGCGGCTGTGGCGTCCGGGGGTCACTGCGAGACACCTGCACGAGCAGTCCAGTCCCAGGAAGCGCCGCCCTGCCCTCCCGGCGTCAGGCCTGTGTGCTTTCTGGAGTATGTGATCTAGTTAGCTACAGAGCATTAGCCGCGTTACACGGGGAAGTGTCCCACAATCAGACGGGGCGACCTGAAAACAGCGGGGGGAGGCGGGGGGTTGAGGCGGGAGGAGGTTCGAGGCTGTTCAAGAACGGGTTTCTTCTGGTTTTCTACTTTTTTTTTATTTTTTTTATTTGCATATCAAAACCATTGGAGCCCATTTAATTATCAAACTCCCACTCGCTGCTGTCATTCGGCATCGCATGCGAGCGAAACTGTCAAAACAGTGTTATGTTAGCCGTGCAGTCAGCAGAACCGCAGACAGTCGTGACTGCGTGCAGCTGCATTAAGGACGTGCGCAATTTTTGGCCCCCCCCTCGCTAAAATATTCAGCGTCACGCTGATTTACATACATAAAGAAAAGCTCTCCTGAATGGGAACACCGTTTTGCACTTTGCTGGAAGCCGAGAGCCCTGGCTTGTCAGGAGCCTTCAGCCCGCCTCCTCCACCAAACAACAACAACAACAACAACAACAGAAAGGGCGCGGGTGAACCCAACTCCCAACCCTGCGCTCGCTGTTCGTGTTAAAGTGAGAGTTCAACCAAAAAACAAAGGCCCACACATTTACACAGCTTTCACAACATTCCCTCAATCAGTAGTACTACTGTAGTATTACACGGTAGCTGTGATGCTAATGTGGCTAACAAGCAATGGAAGCTTATCTACACCAATTAGCATTGTGTCATCATCACACACCCATCAAATTAACCAGCTCGTGTTTGGCATCTGAACAAGTGCTTATTTAGTTCTACAAGGCTAATGTGGCTAACGAGTAATGGGAGCTTATGTACACCAATTAGCTTGGTGCTAATAATGTGAATGGTTCCATTATCTTAAATAGTTTCTGACACTGTAACTCACTGTTATCTAGAACGTGGGCACCAAAGAGAGTGTAAAACAGTTCACCATATGTTCATATATCACATTAAAGCGATACTTTGGAAAAACAAAATGTACCCAGTCCCCCAATCTGACTCCAAATGTAGTTGATTAACCAGTTCATGTTTAGTGCCTGAAGTTTGCATATTCAGTTCTATAAGGCTAATGTAGCTAACAAATAATGGAAGCTAATGTACACCAATTAGCATGGGGCTAACTGCAGTTTAGTGTGTGAAAACGTGTGGAGGTGTTGAGTATTATGTACACCATGCTAATTGGTGTAAAGAAGCTTCCATTACTTGTTAGCTACATTCGCTTACGTACATAAGATTATGTACACAATGCTAATTGGTGTACATGCTTAGCATGGTGTACAAATCAACTACATTTAAGGGTAAGAGGCAGCACTGTTACCATTATGTACACATTGCTATTTGGGGTAAATAAGCCTCCATTGCTTGTTAGCTACATTAGCCTTAAAGCATGTTGGTTGATCAACTACATTTAGGGTAGGAGGTGGAACTGTATACATACTGTACACCATGCTAATTGGTGTACATAGGCTTTCATTGCTTGTAAGCTACTTTAGCTTTAATGCAAACTTACAACACTAAAAGTACTTGGTTGGTTTACTACATTTGGGCTAAGAGGGCGGCCAGTGTGATGATTCTGTCCTGCAGTTATCACAATGCTAATTGGTGTACATATGCCTCCATGACTCGTTAACTACATTACCCTTAAAGAAGACATCAGACATCACACATCAAACATCAAACACGACTTGGTTGACCGAGTTCATCTGGG
This sequence comes from Salminus brasiliensis, assembly GCF_030463535.1. Classification (NCBI taxonomy): domain Eukaryota; kingdom Metazoa; phylum Chordata; class Actinopteri; order Characiformes; family Bryconidae; genus Salminus; species Salminus brasiliensis. The sequence goes on along the minus strand of NC_132892.1, from coordinate 799,466 downwards.
CTAAACGGGGGAACTGTCTACATTTTATACACCATGCTAATCGGTGTACATAAGCTTCCACTACTTGTTAGCTACATTAGCCTCAAAGCATCTTGGTTGATCTACTACATTTAGGTTAGGAGGTGGAACTATATACATTTTCTACACCATGCTAATTGGTGTACATAGGCTTTCATGACTTGTTAGCTACATTAGCTTCAAAGCAAACTTCATACATCAAACACGACTGGAGTCCGCTGGAGTTCATCTGAGGTAAGGAGGAACATGGACCAACTGGGTTTGTTCCCCGAACTGTCGCTGCAGTTAAACCCCACCCCCCCACAGACCCTCACCAGGCTGTTCATGGAGATGAAAGGAGATGTGAGGGCGAGAGAGAGAGAGAGAGAGAGAGGCTAAGGTGAGCAGTGAGTGAGTACGGGATGGAGCTGGCACACTGGGGTCTCGGCCTTGGCAGATGAACGCTGGCGCTGATGTGGAGCGCGGTGTTCTTGGAGAACACACCTACAGTACACCTCCGTATTAGTGCTGGATGGAGGCTTCAGGCAGCCTTTGCCAGCTCCTGCTTCCAGCTTACACTTACACTTCTGTAGACTAGTTCATAGAGACCCTACTAAACACAGAAGCCAGTACGGAGACCCTCGGCCCTACACTTCACGCCCAAGTCCTCTCAGAAGAGGAGGGTCTTCAGTCTGGGTTTGAAGACAGCGAGCGTTGGACACAGGGGAAGTTCTTTCCACCACTTCCACACATTTACACAGCTTTCACAACGTTCCCTCAGTCAGTAGTACTACTGTAGTATTACACAGAAGCTGTGATGCTAATGTGGCTAACAAGCAGTGGAAGCTTATCTACACCAATTAGCATTGTGTCATCATCACACACCCATCAAATTAACCAGCTTGTGTTTGGCATCTGAACAAGTGCTTATTTAGTTCCATAAGGCTAATGTAGCTAATGAGTAATGGAAGCTAATGTACACCAATTAGCTTGGTGCTAATCATCACACACTCATCAAACCAACCAGCTGATGTTTGGCATCTGAAAAAAAAAATCTGCTTATTTAGTTCCATAAGGCTAATGTAGCTAATGAGTAATGGAAGCTTATGTACACCAATTAGCTTTGTGCTAATCATCACACTCATCAAACCAACTAGCTGATGAGTGAAAAAGATCTGCTTATTTAGTTCTATAAGGCTAATGTGGCTAACGAGTAATGGAAGCTTATGTACACCAATTAGCAATGTGGCTAATTACGGTGTACACTGAAGGCCTTTAGCAGACACCCTTCTGTAGACTTTAGCTGGTTCATAGAGACTCTACTAAACACAGAAGCCAGTACGGAGACCCTCAGCACTACACTTCACGCCCAAGTCCTCTCAGAAGAGGAGGGTCTTCAGTCTGGGTTTGAGGACAGCGAGCGTTGGACTCTGCCGTTCGGACACCCAGGGGAAGTTCGTTCCTCCACTTCGGTGCAGGACAGAGAAAAGTCTGGACGCTCGTCTTCTGTGGATCTTAAAGGATGGCGGGTCGAGCCGAGCCGTACTTGAAGCTGGAAGGGCTCTTGGTGCAGATCGGCTTTTGACCATCGCCGTCAAGTACATAAGAAGGGGCTGGCCGGTCCAGTCTTGGCTTTGTAGACCAGAGTCAGGGTTCTGAATCTGATGACCTGGGCAGCTGAACATGGCTGAACGAAGAAACCTCGGAAAGTACTACACATATATGTTTATACTGTTTTCCTTTATATAGAACCTGCTTTATTGAATGTGCATGAAATAATAATAATAATCCAGATGTGCACAAAATCAGGAAAGGAGTGAAATTCTAGAGCTCAGTACAGTAATCCGTTATTGACCAGTCCATAGGAATTGCACCTGCATAGGGAATAATTAAACAAAAGTGAAAAAAAAGTGTTTTTTTTGGTTTATAGAATATTTACTGTATATGAGTTTGGGTGGCCAGTATACTGTAACACACTCAATATAAACTTTATTTACATATTAAAGATCAATCAACCAACCAATCAATCAATCAATCATTACCACATTAATAAAGGCACACAGACATAGAAATGTAAAATTATGTACAAATATATATATATATAGATATATACACACAGAATAAATAAATCTGATCTACGTCGGTACAAAATAAAGCTATGGTGCTCTTACGTACAGTGAAACATCATTCAAGGCTGAGCTTTGAGTTTTTTTAATATTTGAATCATCTTCTTCGTCAAACTTCGTCAAATAAAGATGTGATAAAACACCCTGCATAAGAATCATGCTGAGAGAAAAATAGCCAGTTATATAGTTCGGGATATGGAGTGACCTTGGGAAGAAGAAAAAAAAAAAAAAAACACACCACAACCAGTAGCTGCACTCACCAGGTCTCTCAAACGGACAATTTGGCCACCCAGAGGACCGACCGTGGGGTCCGCCTCACATAACTTTTGATTGTCAGGTGCCACCTCTCTGAAATGGCGTAGTTTGGAGTAGTGCAATTCTTTTCTCTAAGTTACGACCCTGCAGCAGACGCTGGGACTCTTATCTGGACGGAGGAGCGACGTTGTTGTTGTTACGGACAGGGGGCTGTTACGGTGGCCTTTTTTGTTGCCACAGGCTACGGATAAAAAAATAAATTAGGACTTCACAGACCTCTCACATTTGGACAAAAGTGGTGTGTGTTAAAAAAGAAAGTGCTAGACGTACGCTTCAGGTGTAGAAGGTAGAGTTGCATTCGTTTACATGGCACGTGACGTTTATGGCAAGCCATCAAGAGTCGAAAGACTTGGCAGAGAGAACGGAAACCGAAGGATGCCTGCCAGATCTGATGTGACACCTGTAACACCATCCTTCCCCCACCCCTGTCCCTTGGCGGAATTACCTTAGGGCTAAATGTCCCTCTTTACGAGAACCGGTCAAAGCGTCCCGTCTGGCCTGGCAGACCTGCCGTACCCCCCTGACTGTTCTCTCAATTCTAAACGACAGCTGAAAAGAAACACGGCAAGGCACTTTTGTCGAGGAGTATTATCGCTCGAACCGTACATCGCAAGCGTGACACTGGAGACACCTAGTTGAACGCCGTCTGATGCTCCAGTACCTCCAGGTAGTCCGGTTCAGTGTGTAGGTTGGCTTTGAGTTCAAAGTACTCGTTCTTAGTCTGCTCCACCATGACCTTCCTCGGCCTGGCGTACACAAGCGTCTCCATCAGTTTCAGCTCCTTGTGATGCCCGGGGACTTGCACGTCCACGGCTGGCTGGAGCTGCGAGATGTTTTTCCTGAGGTATTCCGTGATGCTGAGCTGCTGGAGCTCGCGCTCGCGCTCCAGGATGTTTTTGTACAGGGAACTCGCGTCCCCCAGAGCCACAAACTCCGAGGGGTACTCGCTCACGGCCCTGTACTTCAACGTGGATCCCGTTAAGGGCGAACCGTTCTCTTTGTCTGCGATGCTGTGGCAAATGTGGTTCGGCTTCTCCGCCTCGTAATCCTCGGCATCGTACTCTTTGTGCTGGGAGCAGTAGCTGGGGTTCCTGCACACCTGAACGATGGGGCTTCTGGAAGGTTCGTCGTACATGGCCGTGGCATGCCTCTCGGCCACATGGTGCGTCGTCTTCTGACCGTACATGCTGTAATGCAGGTGGATGGGGCTGCTCTCGCGAGGCTGTTCCTCGGCCTGCTTTTTCTTGGACTGCCGACGGCGGCGGTGGAGGACGAAGACCACGATTCCAGCAGAGCAGAAGATGACGGTCAGCAACAGGATGAGAAGGCAGAGAATGAGAACAGAGAGGGGAACAGCCTCCGTCAAGGACCGGAAGAAGCCACTAGTGCCACCGTCAGGGGCCGATGTCGTGACCACCCCAAACTCGTCAGAGTTACCCAAAGGGAGGGTGACCAGACCGGGGCACAGGAGGTCATGTTTCAGACTCCTGATCTCAGCATTGGCCACCTTCCCGGGACTGTGGCACAAAATGGTCCCCACCAGTGTATCCTTCCTCAGCTTCTCCACCCACTGCTTGAGACTGACCAGGTCGCAGGTGCAGTCCCAAGGGTTGTCCTCAAGATAAATCTGTTCCAGGAAATCGAGCTGCTCCAAGACATTGCTGACCGGCAAGTGCATGAACAGGTTCTTCCTCAGGTTCAGCTTGGTCAAGGGCACGTTTCGGAATATCTGGGCAGGTAGAGCATGGAGCAGGTTGTTGTTTAGGAACAGGAGCTTTAGGTTGGTCAAGGGGTTGAACGATCCCGCCTCGATTTCCTTGATAATGTTGTATTCCAAGTACAAGTATTCCAGATTGTGGAGACCGAGAAACATGGTGGCCGTGATTTTCTCAATCCTGTTTCCGTTCAGGTAAAGCTTCTTCAGGTTGCTCAAACTCAAGAAAGTCTCGTTGTCAATGTAGTCTATTTGATTGTTTGCCAAGTTCAGCAATTCCAGACTGTCGAAGGTGACAAAATCATATTTCAGAAGTCTCTGAATCATGTTCCCAGTTAGAACAAGCTTACTGGGACTTTGCTGAAGAATTCCTAAGTCGGATATCCTCTGAATGCCTCTGTCCTCGCAGTGGATCAGGAACCCTGCACTGGGATGGTTATGACACGAGCAGTGTGCCACACAGGACGTCTTTGGCACATGGGCCGGTGTCGGGATCTTGGCGTCATCCCTGGCATCTGGTATCTGCATCACCTTTGTGGAAGGGGTGACCACCATATCCAGAGACTTTGACGGTTCCTCAAGGTTGATGTCTTCATGAGAGGGGCAAAGCACATCCCTTTTCACCTTGGCCAGAGTGCTTCCCCTGAGATGATGGGGGCTGCTGCAGACCACCTCCCCGATGGACGACTGCGCTCGCATGTTCTCGATCCAGATCTTCAAGTGTAGGATCTGGCAGTCGCACACCCAGTCGTTGTCCTCTAGAAGGAGCTCGATGATGCGGCCGATGTGCTCCAGGAATCCCACGTAGGGCAGGGTTTGGAGCTTGTTTCCTCGCAGGTCTAAGTGTGTCAGAGGCACGAAGCGGAAGATGTTGTTCGGGAGAAACTCGATCGAGTTGTCGTTGAGGATCAGGACCTTGAGCCGGACGAGTTTGCTGAAGGCCCCGGGCTCCACGACCCGGATGAAGTTTGTGTCGGCCTGAAGGTACTCCAAATTCACCAAGCCGTGAAAAGTGTCCTCCTTCAACATCACCAGGAAATTACTGTTGATGTGCAGCTTCTTCAGGGAGCCCAGCGCACTGAACACCCCGGGCTCCAGCTCTTGTATGCTGTTGGCGCCAAGATGCAAAGTGACAGCGTTCTTGAAGGGTTCCAAGTCCTCTGGAAGAAGCTCCACGAGGTTGTTCTTGTACAGACTCAGGTGGAAAGGTCGGTCCGACGGTACCTTCACGTCGGAGATTTTGTTGATGTTGCGTTCCTCGCAGTTCACGTGCAAGACTCCGTCCTTCTCCTCGCAGAAGCACAAAGCTTCACAAGCTCCCTTGTACGATGCCTTGAAGCCCTCAACATCCTGGAACCTAGCGCCGGCGAAAAAGGAACAAAGGAAAAGGATCCTGGCCAGCATTTTCTCTCTTCGGTATCTGCACAGACAGAAACAAGAGGCAAAGAGGGGGGAGATTATTGCAGACTTCCGTCATTAGAAGAGGACGTTCTAATCAGACAATAACAGTAGTCCAATGACCAGCTAACAAAACATCGGATATAATAAACACCTACTTGAAAGAGCCGTTAAAAAGAAGAGCAAATTCTGATTCTAATTAAGAAAAGCTTATCCGTGAGAGATAATGCCATCACTTCACTTCTAATCACATGTCTGTGAGTGTTGCGTAAGCCTTGCCTTAAGCATTCTGGAGTTGCTAAAAAAATGTTTTAGCAGCCAAAGCTCCAAAGGTGTCCACAGGCCACTGTCAGCAGCAGCAGCAGCAGCAGCAGCAGCATATTAAGTCACAGAAAAAAAAACCAGTGCACTAAACACCCCGGACTCACACACACCTAACACCACCACCTTTATATCAAATCTGATGTAGGTCTAATTAGTAGCAAGTTTTATACTGCAGAATTCAATGAACTGACTGCAATGACTACAGACCCATAATCCCTGTATGCTTTTAATAATGAGGGATTATATGTATTAGAATACATGGAAATCTCATGTATTTGTTACATATTAAAAGATACATGACATCTATGCCGTTTTCAAACATGGGACATATGATTGTAATATAAACATCATATATTATATGCAGTACATATACATGTATATAGTGACTCGTACATACAGTATATACATACTATATATATATATATATATATATATATATATATATATATATATATGCTGTATAACTGCAAATCCAAAATATAGGTATGACCCATATTGCATATATGCAGGTGTCCAGAACATGGCACTTACATATGTGTATACAATATATGTATATACGTATGTATTTTTTGTGCATATTTTGAAATATGTATAGGGCAAATATGGCTTTATGATATACATTTGTACATATATGGCCATATACAGATAGACATATCTATTCGGAAAATAAAGACTGCATCCATACATTTAATTGTTTTATACTAAAATATACATATGACACCTTATTCAAAACTGGCCATTTTCAAATATGGGACATTTATGTGTAACATATAATTAACAATATATAACATACACACACATACATATATGTACATACATGTGTGTTTACTATATATATATATATATATATATATATATATATATATAATATATATATATAATAATATATATATATAATATATATATATATTATATATATATGTGTGTGTGTATGTATGTTTCAAGTATGATACATGTCTGTTCAATTTACTATGCTTACATATGTGTATACAGTATAGATATGTATGTTTCAAAATATATACCCAGTTCTTTAAGATATATGTGCATGTATGGCTATATATCAGATCTGTTTGCTTAATAAAGACTACGTTCACAATATATGGCATATGCCACTTTATTTGACATTCTGCCATTTTCAAATATAGGACATATATGTGTAACATATTTTTAACAATATATAACAGCAATATATATATATATATATATATATATATATATATATATATTTATATACTAATAAAAAGTAACTTATGTTCACTACATATATGAACATATCAAAGGTATATGTACGTTCTGATGGCCGATTTGAAGCGTAGAATCAAGACCACGCTCAGACCCCAGACCGTGGTCAGGTTCCTCATGTTAGTCGTAGAAGGAGCGTAAATGTCCTCTGTGAATCTCGGAACATGGCGACTTTTCATGTTCCTCATGAAGGGAAGTTTGAAGCTCTGGTAGCAGCGTTGTCTTCTTTGATTTGTTTGCTGTGAACCAGTTCTGTAAAAGTTGATTAGCTTTAATGTGACTGATTCGGGTCTCTCGCTGGACGAGCCAAGTAGGCCGTGGCAGCTGATTCTTAAGTCTTTGATTAGTCTTTGATCAGTTACGGCTGAACACCTTCAATAACAGGGAATACTCCTCATTCAGAAGTTGAAAGAAATCAAAGGTTTAGGTACCAAACTTCAGTTTCTGTGTAATTCAGAAGATCAGTTAAGATTAAAGCGACAGTTCAGCCCAAAAATCAAATCACGGTATACTTGCACATTACCCCCCAAATCAGCCTAGACATGCCTGGTGTCTGAGGTTTGCTTCCTCAGTTCTGCACTGGAGCTCCAAAGCTAATGTCTTCAGTAGTGGAAGCTTATGTACACCAATTAGCAGAGTGCTAACCGCTAACTGCCAAATGATCACACGCTCTCCTCAAACTGTGTGGAGATGTTTAATAAGCCCTAATAGACTTGCTTGTGTGGTGTTCATATGACTGTGACTGACCGATATCTATAAACATAGTCTACAGTTCATTAGCATAACTAAAAACAGCAGTAGGTGGCATCTTTAGGACTAAAAATCCACTCTATACCATCCATACGGGACAGCAGCGTACCCCCACCCACTGGGGTTGAAGTTAGAATCAGTTTCAGGACTATTTTAATCTTTGAATGTGACACAAATCAGGGCAGCCAATCAGAACAGAGCTTATTTACATATGCATCACTCTACGGCTTTATTTAATGCTGTTTTCATGCTAGACAGGGTCCTGCAAGCTTAACCCAACCACCCAGTCACGCCAAGGACCGAGGTCATTTTAGGCTGAAATGTACCACCCCGTCACACTTTATCGTGAACGTCCCTCCCACGTCCAAAAGACTTGGAAAATACACATGTCCAAATGTGTTCTTCCTCCCTGGACAGTAGAGACAGTCCCTATCCTCACAAATCCTCACAAAAGCAGGATCAGGTCTTTCGGAAGAAACAGTGAACAATGAGCAGGTGTCCAAATACTTTTTTTTTTTTGATCATGGATATAAATAAGCGTAGAAGCTGGCTTTATCCTTTTCTACAATAGTTGTTTTTGCCAAGCATCTCGTTGGACAGTGAAGATCATCATCCTGTCCGAGACGATCTACAGACAGACCACCCTCCTCAAAACTCAGCCGATCTCTAAAACAACACCCTTATCAAGATCTCACCGCAGCGGCCTTAATCCGTGTACACTCCACACAAGCCAGCTGCACTCTCCCCACACGCGACTCTCAGACTTTGACAAATTGTCACGCTAGGTTGCTTACGCCGCTCAGGCCCTTTACTGTGGGGAGAAACACCTCAGCTCATTTTTCATCACGTGTAATGCAATTTTGGAGCTGACGCGCCGACGCAGCTCCACTGGAGCGCACTTCAGCGGCAGGCGCATCTGTTTGACAGCACTCGGCTGCTCGTATCGATTTCCCCACTGAAATCAAACATTGATAGGTGTGGCAGACACCTCCAGGCCCCCGCTGCTGGCGGCGACGAGCGAGAGCAGCAGATGACACGGATCAAACCGCCGTGCTCTTACTCCCGCCGGGGAAGAGAATTAGACTGAAACAACACAAACACGATGAGTCAGTGTCAAAGGGTGTAAAAAAAAAGGTAGGTGGCGATTCATCGGCATGTGGGGACCCAACACAGCGGATTACTGTAGCACAGCGAGTTTGCAAATACTCCCGTCAACCATGATTACAGTTACAACCCTGACGCCGGCCTACAAAGCCAAGACTGGACCGGCCAGCCCCTCCGTACTTGATGGCGATGGTCAAAACCCTGATCTGCACCGAGAGCCCTTCCAGCTTCAAGTACAGCTCGGCTCGACCCGCCATCCTTTAAGATCCACGGAAGACGAGCGTCCAGACTTTTTACTGTCCTGCACCGAAGTGGTGGAACGAACTTCTTCTGGGATTCTACAAGACCTCCTGCTAACGTTAGCTAGGTGTCTAGGTGCTAGGTATCCTGCTAGGTGTCCTGCTAACGTTAGCTAGGTGTCTAGGTGCTTGGTGTCCTGCTAGGTGTAGGTGTCTTGCTAACATGTGCTAGGTGTCCTGCTAGGTGTAGGTGTCCTGCTAACATTAGCTAGGTGTCTAGGTGCTAGGTGTCCTGCTAGGTGTAGGTGTCCTGCTAACATTAGCTAGGTGTCTAGGTGTAGGTGTCCTGCTAACATGTGCTAGGTGTCCTGCTAACATTAGCTAGGTGTCTAGGTGCTAGGTGTCCTGCTAGGTGTAGGTGTCCTGCTAACATTAGCTAGGTGTCTAGGTGCTAGGTGTCCTGCTAACATTAGCTAGGTGTCTAGGTGCTAGGTGTCCTGCTAGGTGTAGGTGTCCTGCTAACATTAGCTAGGTGTCTAGGTGTAGGTGTCCTGCTAACATTAGCTAGGTGTCTAGGTGCTAGGTGTCCTGCTAGGTGTAGGTGTCCTGCTAACATTAGCTAGGTGTCTAGGTGCCAGATGTCCTGCTAATGTTAGCAGCAAGTTGTGAGGTGGGACATCCATGAGCATCAAGAGTCCCATGATGAAATAATTAAGCATTTTGTGAAGCAATACCTCACACCTTCAGCAAGGGGAAGGACCTCCTGCTCCAATAGCCTTCAAAAAAAGCCTGGGTATTAGCCTCTAAGGCATGCAGGCAGCAGCTAGCTCCACAACTCCACACACCCATCAACTCCCGAGCCCTGAAAAGGCCCATTCTCAGTGACGCAGACACATCCGACCGGCACTGAAGAGCACCCTGATCATCTGGGCTGTTGTGGTAGATATGCATGGCACGCTGCTGTGCTGCTGATAAGCTGGAAGTCAACAGAAGTGCAGAAGTGCAGCCATGCGGTCGCAGTGTATGCTGTCTCGCAAGCAGGTGAACTTCTACCGGGCCAGAACAGCGAGAACCCCCAAACCGACCGCAGTCAAGAGTGATGAGGCTTGACATGCTGTCTATACCGTATAAGTACAGATGCAGCAGATAGTAATATCGCTTACATCACCGCTGTCACTCCCAGCACTCTATATCCACCTCCTCCACTTTGCTCTGTAATGTGAATCTGGCAGCGGTTCTTTAGACAACAGAAACGCTCCAAAGTGAAACTTTTTACACTGACTTCCATTGAAGGTGACGGGGCCTGGACAGCCGTGTGAGCCGTACTGTTACTTCTGTTTACAGACCTGTGGGCTGTTTTATGATTGCATGTAATTACTTCTATAGAAATAACCCCTGAACATTCCTCTAGGATATGGTCACGTATTTCATCTTGGGTATATACAGTTATTATTAAGTAGTTATCTGGGTTAAATAGAGGGTGATTATATATATATATATATATATATATATATATATATATATACAACTTAGGCCCTGACAAATGTTACCTCCAATTAGGCTGAGTGTCTGGATACTTTAGGACAGTGTATAATAAGGGTGTAATTAATTAAAATAGATAGATAGATCACTTTATTTATCCCACGGGGAAAGTCAGTTTTTACAGCAGCATAAGAAAGGCACTTAATTCACTTAAATTCGATTGATTTGATATGTAGATATAATACAGATATATATATATATATAAAAAATACATCTCATTACTATATACATGTACTTATATATCTCTAAAATGAAAAAAAAGATGCATGTTTTATTTATATATATATATATATATATGTTGCTGTTCAATAAAAAAAATTATATTTATAGAATTATTTACATAGTGTAATAAAGCAGCTACAGAATTCATACACTGGAGAAAACAGACAAAAATGGAGATACGTGTTTTCAATTGGACAGCAGCTCTCTCTCTCTCTCTCTCGCTCTATATATATATATATATATATATATATATATATATATATATACGCATTAAATTTATATGTACTCATAGACTCACAGATTTGGGTCTCTCTCTCTCTCTCTCTCTCTCTCTATATATATATATATATATATATACGCATTAAATTTATATGTACTCATAGACTCAGATTTGGGTCTCTCTCTCTCTCTCTCTATATATATATATATATATATATTTAAAAATATATACATATATGCATATTAATGTATATGTACTCACACAGATTTGGCTCTCTCTCTATATATATATATCTATATATCTATATCTATATCATATATATATATATATATGGTGACCCAGTCCATATGTGGCGGACTAAACCTGTCTGTGTCTGATCTGATCTGATCTCCATAACGGAGGGATCATACCCCGCTCCGGCTCATCACCCCTGTCGTATCTCAGAGCTTGAGAGCTGTAGAACTCAGAACCGCTGCACTGAGGGGCTGAGTACCCATGTGCCTGGTGTTGTGCGTGTCTTGTGGCTCGCAATGCTGAACTTCAGCGTAATGGATTTGCTATTCTCAGCAACTGATTAGCGTCCCGCGCTAACCACCTCAGCCTGCGTCTCCGGGAGAGGGAAATCTTGCTCGAGGTGGAATGCTAATGCACCCAGCTAGTGGAATATATATATATATATATATAAAAAAAGAAAAGCTGCTCGTTTCCAGTCCGCTGTGCCAAACTGCGGGACTCTCTCCATTATTTAACTCGCTTGTGTCTTTGCGGGACTTCTCATGAAATAATGAAGAAGTTAGCATCGGGCTAGTTAGGCTGCCTTTCACCTTCTCCTCTGGGAGCTGGTGTCCGCAGGCGAGCGGGTAGCGCCTTTCCCTGCCTGGGCCGGTCGGGATATTAGACGCTTTCCCTGACACCGTTCCAAAGGGTTGGTCATTCATTATGCATTGGCTAGTAAGGCCACACTGTTAGCACACGGTTGACTAGCGAAGCAGAGACGGTGGCCGCGGTCCACGTCGCATCAGCGCTCCTCAGCTGCTAACCAGCCGTCACACGATGACGATCCCGCACTTACATAACGTGAGGGACAGGTCAACCTTCGCTAACGTTTCGCTGGACTATCTCCGATGTTTTTCAGCCGAGGGCCTGACGTGCTGAGACGTGCAGGACGACTCCAGCTGCTCCAGAACCAGGCTTCAGAACCACTGTTTGAGGATGAATATATTTTAGGAGCAATCTGCTCCCATTAAATTAGCTTTCTCAGAATGAGGACAGCCACATCCAGAGAGAGACTGAAGGTGATTACACAAGGATACGTCTTTTATGTCCCCTGTTTTCTTCTTCGGAAGTGGGCGACAACGTCCTTTAAGGCCTACAGAGGACACAATCAGTGTGCACTCTGATTAGACTGGGTGTCTGAATACTTCTGGACAGGGTGTATAGCATTGAGAAGGTAATGCTATACACCCCTCGCACCCCTCGTTTGCGTCTGTAGGGTGTCCCATTTCTTTAAAAATTCCCAGTAAGGGTGCTCACAAGGGTGCAAGTCACCCCACATCACACCACACTCTTGTAAAGGCGGTTACCCACGTTCTTCGGCAATCCTGTGACATTCCTCGGATAAACCACATAAACCGAAGTCCTAGCCTCAAGCTAACGTCTAACAACAAGCTAAGGACCTAGCACAGAGCTGATGCTTTATCTGTGACCTTTATCTGGGCCCTAGCCTCAAGCTAACACTCCAACCACGAGCTAATGCTAATGCTTTATCTGTGAGCTAAGGTCCCAGGCCTGAACTAATGCTTTATGTGCATGCTAAGGTTCTAGCCACAAGCTAATGTTTTATGTGCATGTCAAAGTCCTAGCCACAAGCCAATGCTTTATCTATGAGCTAAGGTTCTAGCCCCAAGCTAATGCTTAATGTGCATGCCAAAGTCCTAGCCACAAGCTAATGCTTTATGTGAATGCTTAGGTTCTAGCCCCAAGCTAATGCTTTATGTGCATGTCAAAGTTTTAACCACAAGCTAATGCTTTATGTTCATGCTAAGGCCCTAGCCTGAGCTAATGCTTTATGTGCATGCTAAGGTCCTAGCCCCAAGCTAATGCTTTATCTGAGAGCTAAGGTCCTAGCCCTGAACTAACGCTTAGGGCCTTAGCTCTGAGCTAATGCTTTATCTTCAACTAAAATCGTAGCCCTGAGCTAACACTGTAACTGTGAGCTAGCACTCTAACCAAAGCAAGCTAAGACTCTAGAAGCTAGCTTGCTAACAATGCACCAGGAACTTCACCCCAAGCTAATCCGCTAACTGTGAGCTACGGCCAAAGCCCTGAGCGAACGTCCACAGATAGCAAGACAGGTTCATCCATGGGTTCCATATTGGCCCCACATATGGATGCCCACCAGGGTCCCACAAGGGTCAGTGATGGGACCAGGAGGGATTAAACATGGGCCCCCCTCTGGGTTGTACTCTGCACATGGGGCCTAGGTGTAGGTGTGCTGTAATGATGGGGGCCCTCACACACATACCAACCACACATACTGGAGCCCACCTAGCCCATGTTCCACCCATGCTAACACACTAACTAAGCTAAGCTAAGGCTGCAGCCTGGAGCTAACTCTCTAACGTGTTCTTCACTGGAGGACAGGAGGACCATCGTCTTGTGTGTTAACCATTATTCTGGAGCTTAGTTAAAAATAGCTCAGGTGAAGAAGGGACCCTGTGTGTGTGTGTGTGTGTGTGTGTGTGTCAGTCTATGCAGTGTAAGGGATTTTCTGTTAAACTAATTTGCCGCAGTTGTTTCCCAGGCATTAGCTGTTAGATCTAGCGGATGCAGATGGACATCTGGAGCTAGCAGATGCATCTCTATCTGCAGAATCAGTGTCACCACAGCACGGCCAGCTTCTCCGTCGTCTCCTCCCCGGCTCCCGACTCGATTTTTCCCTCCACTGGGTCTCGTTCTAAAGAACTCGCTCTCGCACCCGCACCCGCACCCGCCCTCTCTCTCCTCACCCCAGTTCTGTCTGCGGCCCGGAAATGCCCTTTGTTGCTCCTCAGCCTTGCTTTTCTCAGAGCGTGTCTGTGTGATAGACCTCAGAAACAGAAGGAAGGAGCGCTGAAATAAGGAGCTCCTGAATTATGGATTATGGAAGACACATGATGTGATGAAGAGCAGAAAAACAGCTGCTCTGGTTATTGAAGAACACGTTCCGGGAGAAGGAGCACATGCAGCGGTGCTGATAGTCCAAAAAAGAAATGAGGAGCGACGTCAAAATATAAGCCTGAGAAATAGTTCCCAAAAAGAGCCTCGGAGAAGCTGTAGGCTGAATGGGTGGGGCTAAAGTGCTGTAGGCTGAATGGGAGGAGCTAAACTATTGTAGGCTTCAGGAAACTGCTGTAGGTTGAATGGGTGGGGCTAAACTGCTGTAGGCTGAATGGGTGGAGCTAAACTGCTATAGGCTGAATAGGTGGGGCTAAACTGCTGTAGGCTGAATGGGTGGAGCTAAACTGCTGTAGGCTGAATGGGTGGAGCTAAACTATTGTAGGCTTCTGGAAACTGCTGTAGGTTGAATGGGTGGGGCTAAACTGCTGTAGGCTGAATGGGTGGAGCTAAACTGCTATAGGCTGAATAGGTGGGGCTAAACTGCTGTAGGCTGAATGGGTGGAGCTAAACTGCTGTAGGCTGAATGGGTGGAGCTAAACTGCTATAGGCTGAATAGGTGGGGCTAAACTGCTGTAGGCTGAATGGGAGGGGCTAAACAGTTGTAGGCTGAATGGGAGGAGCTAAACTATTGTAGGCTTCTGGAAACTGCTGTAGGTTGAATGGGTGGGGCTAAACTGCTGTAGGCTGAATGGGTGGAGCTAAACTGCTATAGGCTGAATAGGTGGGGCTAAACTGCTGTAGGCTGAATGGGAGGGGCTAAACAGTTGTAGGCTGAATGGGAGGGGCTAAACAGTAGTACCGGCCCTTTAAAGCTCTTTAAAAGATGTCCCAAAACTTATGTCATGTGGAGTTCAGTCCGACAGCAGTGATCTTCCATTATCTGACCGCGCCGTCACACCAGCTGTGTGTGTGTGTGTGTGTGTGTGTGTGTGTAAAACGCTGCCCTCAGCGCTTCAGGGTTCAAACAAGAGAGATGTTTCAGCGTCTACTACAGAAACACAGTGTGTGGAGGAGTGTGTGTGACGGTGTCGTACAGGTGAGGTGTGTGTGGGGGGGTGACCTACAGCGGAGTGGTGAAGGTTGCTCTCTGCTGCATCACACCAGTGGGACACCCCAGAATGGGGAGTAGGGAGGGGACAGAGAGAGAGAGAGAGAGAGAGAGAGGGACGAGTGAGAAATATAGGGACAATGGAAAAAACAAAACAAAGGTAGAGCGAGCAAACATAGAAAGAAGAAGAAAGAGAGAGAGAGAGTAAAAGAAGAAAGAGAAGAAAGAGAGGGACAAACAGAGCTACAGAAAGACTGATGAAGGAAGGAGACGAGACAGTGAAAGCTACAGATAAAGAAGATAACAGACAGAGATGAAAGATGAGAGAAAGATGAAAAAGAAAGATAGAGATGAGAGAGATGAAAGGGAAAGAGACAGAGATGAGAAAAAGATGAGACAAATAAATAGAAAGAGATGAGACACAGAGAGAGAGAGAGAGCAAGAGAGATATAGAGAGAGTGCAAGAGAGAGAGAGAGCAAGAGAGATATAGAGAGAGTGCAAGAGAGAGAGAGAGCAAGAGAGATATAGAGAGAGTGCAAGAGAGAGAGAGCAAGAGAGATATAGAGAGAGTGCAAGAGAGAGAGAGCAAGAGAGATATAGAGAGAGTGCAAGAGAGAGAGAGGAAGAGAGATATAGAGAGAGTGCAAGAGAGAGAGAGAGCAAGAGAGATATAGAGAGAGTGCAAGAGAGAGAGAGATAGAGACAGTGTGAGAGAGAGAGAGAGAGAGAGAGAGCAAGAGAGATATAGAGAGTGCAAGAGAGAGAGAGAGCAAGAGAGATATAGAGAGAGAGAGCAAGAGAGATATAGAGAGTGCGAGAGAGAGAGTGCAAGAGAGAGAGAGAGAGAGTGTGAGAGAGAGAGTGCAAGAGAGAGAGAGAGAGAGAGTGCAAGAGAGAGAGAGAGAGAAAGAGAGAGTTAGAGTGTAGCTCTATTATAATCGGTGTTAATCAGAGGCTCAGTGCAGATGGCCATTCAGAGAGGCTGAGTGACTGTGAGAGTGTGTGTGTGTGTGTGTGTGTGTGTGTGTACACTGATGTGCTTCGCCCTGAGGGGCTGCCACTACAACACCCACGTACAGCACACAGGGAGGACAGACACACACACACACACACACACACACACTCACGCCTGAGATATGCCTATAGAAATGCCGAATACAGAAATCCTTCATTATTACAGTTATTAATATATGATTAATACGACTGTTATTATGATTATGATTATGATTAATACTGCCTGGCCTGAGGAGGAGGAGGAGGGGATCAGTATGTAAATCATTACTGATCATTAATCCATTAATAAACAGCCATTAATTCATTAATAGATGCAGCAGCAGCTAATGATGTCATTAGTGGCCAACTGGACACTGATATCCTCCGACTCTCCGATTCGGCCAGCAGGTGCAGCAGCATTACGGCTCTCAGCGCCACGGGATCCGTGTGTGTGTGTGTGTGTGTGTGTGTGTTGTCAGCTCTACACAAGAGCTTTTGTATGAAAGCCATTTCTGAATGGATGCTTTCCAAATAAATAAAATGCAGTGTGTGTGTGTGTGTGTGTGTGTGTGTGTGACCGTGAAACGCAGTCCACTGCCCTCTACACACTGCAATTCAATGCGAGAGGCATTCAAACACAGCAAACCAGGAAACACTCCAACCACCACAACACACACACACACACACACACAAACCCCTAATTAATACACACTGGCTATAATAAAACACTAAAACTCAAACATTGCTTAATAATACATACTGGTTATAATAATAAATGCAACCTGGAATAATACACACTGGCTACAGAAATACATACATGAGCAGACCTCAGTTATACATAATAATAATAATAATAATACATACTGCCCATATCAATACACTCTGTCTATAATATAATACATACTGGTTATAACAGCACACATTGCCCATATTAATACATGGCTATAATATAAATAATAAAAAATAAAAAAAATACATCCTGGAATCGCCCACAATCAGCTATAAAACACACTACAAATGTAAACCCATAACCAGTCCTCAGTAATACATACTGATTACAACAGCCCACACAGTCTATAACAAAAGAACCCTACACTATACATACATTTCACAATAATACATACTGGTTACAACAGCAGACACTGCCCATATGAATACACTCTGGATATAATAAACACCGTACTACCATATATCCATTAAATGTCCTCGGTTATACATACATGCAGGCCATCCTAAATAATACATGCTGGTTGCAAAATCAAACACTGGGCATATCATTAAACACATATAAAACCCATACGTTAGCTACATTAATTCACACTGGGAGCAATAACAAACACTGGTTACTGTGATGCACACAGATGATAATAACACACTATCCACAATAACACACACACTGGCTGTATGAATACATACTGGTTATAATAGCATGAACTGATTATACCAATACATACTGGATATGTTATTACATACATAATGTATTATATATAACATATATTAACACACTGGTTATATTAACATGCTGGATCCTTTAACACTCACTCTAAGAATACATACTGGCTATAATAATGCAAATTACACTGGATATACAACACTGGCTTTATAAATACATAATGGTTATATTACTAAACACTGACTGTATTAATTCACACTGGATATATTACCACACTGGTTAAATAAATACATGCTGGTTATATTAATAAACGCTGACTATAATAATTCACACTAGATATATTACCTCACTGGTTAAATAAATACATGCTGGTTATATTAATAAACGCTGACTATAATAATTCACACTAGATATATTACCACACTGGTTAAATAAATACATGTTGGTTATATTAATAAACGCTGACTATAATAATTCACACTAGATATATTACCTCACTGGTTAAATAAATACATGCTGGTTATATTAATAAACGCTGACTATAATAATTCACACTAGATATATTACCTCACTGGTTAAATAAATACATGCTGGTTATATTAATAAACGCTGACTATAATAATTCACACTAGATATATTACCTCACTGGTTAAATAAATACATGCTGGTTATATTAATAAACACTGACTATAACAATTCACACTAGATATATTACCTCACTGGTTACATAAATACACACTGGTTATATTAATAAACACTGACTACATTAATAC